>NW_027278577.1:0-166612 GCF_030028105.1 Mobula birostris | reverse complement strand
GGCAGACTGAGGGATCGGTAAAGTTACTGAGGAATAAACCCCAGGGCAGAGTGAGGGATCGGTAATGTTACTGAGGAATAAACCCCGGGGCAGAGTGAGGGATCGGTGATGTTACCGAGGAATAAACACCGGGGCAGAGTGAGGGATCGGTGTAACTGAGGAATAAACCCCTTGGCAGACCGAGGGATCGGTAATGTTACTGAGGAATAAACCCCAGGGCAGAGTGAGGGATCGGTAATGTTACTGAGGAATAAACCCCGGGGCAGAGTGAGGGATCTGTAATGTTACTGAGGAAAAAACCCCGGGCAGAGTGAGGGATCGGTGATGTTACTGAGGAATAAACCCCGGGGCAGAGTGAGGGATCGGTGATGTTACTGAGGAATAAACCCCAGGGCAAGAGTGAGGAATCGGTGTTACTGAGGAATAAATCCCGGGGCAATGTGAGTGATCCGTGATGTTACTGAGGAATAAACCCCGGGGCAGATTGAGGGATCGGTGATGTCACTGAGGAATAAACCCCGGGGCAGATTGAGGGATCGGTCTAACTGAGGAATAAACCCCTTGGTAGACTGAGGGATCGGTAATGTTACTGAGGAATATATCCCAGGGCAGAGTGAGGGATCGGTAATGTTACTGAGGAATAAACCCCTGGGCAGAGTGAGGGATCGGTGATGTTACTGAGGAATAAACCCCGGGGCAGAGTGAGGGATCGGTGATGTTACTGAGGAATAAACCCCAGGGCAGAGTGAGGAATCGGTGTTACTGAGGAATAAATCCCGGGGCAGAGTGAGTGATCCGTGATGTTACTGAGGAATAAACCTCGGGGCAGAGGGAGGGATCGGTGTTACTGCGGAATAAACCCTGGGGCAGAGTGAGGGATCGGTGTTACTGAGGAATATACCCCGGGGCAGAGTGAGGGATCGGTGATGTTACTGAGGAATAAACCCCAGGGCAGAGTGAGGGATCGGTGTTACTGAGGAATAAAACCCTTGGCAGACCGAGGGATCGGTAATGTTACTGAGGAATAAACCCCGGTGCAGAGTGAGGGATCGGTGTTACTGAGGAATAAGCCCCGGGGCAGAGTGGGGGTTCGGTGATGTTACTGAGGAATAAACCCCGGTGCAGTGTCAGAGATTGGTGTTACTGAGGAATAAACCCCGGGGCAGAGTGAGGGTTCGGTGATGTTACTGAGAAATAAACCCTGGGGCAGAGTGAAGGATCTGTGTTACTGAGGAATAAACCCCGGGTCAGAGTGAGGGATCGCTGATGTTACTGAGGACTAAACCCCGGGGCAGAGTGAGGGATCGGTGATGTTACTGTGAAATAAACCCTGGGGCAGAGTGAAGGATCTGTGTTACTGAGGAATAAACCCCGGGTCAGAGTGAGGGATCGCTGATGTTACTGAGGAATAAACCCCGGGGCAGAGTGAGGGATCGGTGTAACTGAGGAATAAACCCCTTGGCAGACTGAGGGATCGATAATGTTACTGAGGAATAAACCCCAGGGCAGAGTGAGGAATCGGTAATGTTACTGAGGAATAAACCCCTGGGCAGAGTGAGGGATCGGTGATGTTACTGAGGAATAAACCCCGGGTCAGAGTGAGGGATCGGTGATTTTACTGAGGAATAAACACCGGGGCAGAGTGAGGAAGCGGTGTTACTGAGGAATAAACCCCGGGGCAGAGTGAGGGATCGGTGATGTTACTGAGGAATATATCCCGGTGCAGAGTGAGGGATCGGTGTTACTGAGGAATAAACCCCGGGGTAGAGTGAGGGATCGGTGTAATGAGGAATAAACCCCTTGGCAAACCGAGGGATCGGTAATGTTACTGAGGAATAAACCCCAGGGCAGAGTGAGGGATCGGTAATGTTACTGAGGAATAAACCCTAGGGCACAGTGAGGGATCGGTAATGTTACTGAGGAATAAACCCCTGGGCAGAGTGAGGGATCGGTGATGTTACTGAGGAATAAACCCTGGGGCAGAGTGAGGGATCGGTAATGTTACTGAGGAATAAACCCCGGGGCAGAGTGAGGGATCGGTGATGTTACCGAGGAATAAACACCGGGGCAGAGTGAGGGATCGGTGTAACTGAGGAATAAACCCCTTGGCAGACCGAGGGATCGGTAATGTTACTGAGGAATAAACCCCAGAGCAGAGTGAGGGATCGGTAATGTTACTGAGGAATAAACCCCGGGGCAGAGTGAGGGATCTGTAATGTTACTGAGGAAAAAACCCCGGGCAGAGTGAGGGATCGGTGATGTTACTGAGGAATAAACCCCGGGGCAGAGTGAGGGATCGGTGATGTTACTGAGGAATAAACCCCAGGGCAAGAGTGAGGAATCGGTGTTACTGAGGAATAAATCCCGGGGCAATGTGAGTGATCCGTGATGTTACTGAGGAATAAACCCCGGGGCAGATTGAGGGATCGGTGATGTCACTGAGGAATAAACCCCGGGGCAGATTGAGGGATCGGTCTAACTGAGGAATACACCCCTTGGTAGACTGAGGGATCGGTAATGTTACTGAGGAATATACCCCAGGGCAGAGTGAGGGATCGGTAATGTTACTGAGGAATAAACCCCTGGGCAGAGTGAGGGATCGGTGATGTTACTGAGGAATAAACCCCGGGGCAGAGTGAGGGATCGGTGATGTTACTGAGGAATAAACCCCAGGGCAGAGTGAGGAATCGGTGTTACTGAGGAATAAATCCCGGGGCAGAGTGAGTGATCCGTGATGTTACTGAGGAATAAACCTCGGGGCAGAGGGAGGGATCGGTGTTACTGCGGAATATACCCCGGGGCAGAGTGAGGGATCGGTGATGTTACTGAGGAATAAACCCCAGGGCAGAGTGAGGGATCGGTGTTACTGAGGAATAAAACCCTTGGCAGACCGAGGGATCGGTAATGTTACTGAGGAAGAAACGCCAGGGCAGAGTGAGGAATCGGTAATGTTACTGAGGAATAAACCCCTGGGCAGATTGAGGGATCGGTGATGTTACTGAGGAATAAACCCTGGGGCAGATTGAGGGATCGCTGATGTTACTGAGGAATAAACCCCGGGGCAGAGTGATAGATAGGTGATGTTACTGAGGAATATATCCTGGTGCAGAGTGAGGGATCGGTGTTACTGAGGAATAAACCCCGGGGCAGAGTGAGGGATCTGTGTTACTGAGGAATAAACCCAGGGGCAGAGTGAGGGATCGGTGTTACTGAGGAATAAACCCCGCGGCAGAGTGAGGGATCGGTGATGTTACTGAGGAATAAACCCCGGGGCAGAGTGAGGGATCGGTGTTACTGAGGAATAAACCCCTTGGCAGACTGAGGGATCGGTAAAGTTACTGAGGAATAAACCCCAGGGCAGAGTGAGGGATCGGTAATGTTACTGAGGAATAAACCCCGGGGCAGAGTGAGGGATCGGTGATGTTACCGAGGAATAAACACCGGGGCAGAGTGAGGGATCGGTGATTTTACTGAGGAATAAACACCGGGGCAGAGTGAGGAAGCGGTGTTACTGAGGAATAAACCCCGGGGCAGAGTGAGGGATCGGTGATGTTACTGAGGAATATATCCCGGTGCAGAGTGAGGGATCGGTGTTACTGAGGAATAAACCCCGGGGTAGAGTGAGGGATCGGTGTAATGAGGAATAAACCCCTTGGCAGACCGAGGGATCGGTAATGTTACTGAGGAATAAACCCCAGGGCAGAGTGAGGGATCGGTAATGTTACTGAGGAATAAACCCCTGGGCAGAGTGAGGGATCGGTGATGTTACTGAGGAATAAACCCTAGGGCACAGTGATGGATCGGTGATGTTACTGAGGAATAAACCCCGGGGTAGAGTGAGGGATCGGTGTAACTGTGGAATAAAACCCTTGGCAGACCGAGGGATCGGTAATGTTACTGAGGAAGAAACGCCAGGGCAGAGTGAGGAATCGGTAATGTTACTGAGGAATAAACCCCTGGGCAGATTGAGGGATCGGTGATGTTACTGAGGAATATATCCTGGTGCAGAGTGAGGGATCGGTGTTACTGAGGAATAAACCCCGGGGCAGAGTGAGGGATCTGTGTTACTGAGGAATAAACCCAGGGGCAGAGTGAGGGATCGGTGTTACTGAGGAATAAACCCCGGGGCAGAGTGAGGGATCGGTGATGTTACTGAGGAATAAACCCCGGGGCAGAGTGAGGGATCGGTGTTACTGAGGAATAAACCCCTTGGCAGACTGAGGGATCGGTAAAGTTACTGAGGAATAAACCCCAGGGCAGAGTGAGGGATCGGTAATGTTACTGAGGAATAAACCCCGGGGCAGAGTGAGGGATCGGTGATGTTACCGAGGAATAAACACCGGGGCAGAGTGAGGGATCGGTGTAACTGAGGAATAAACCCCTTGGCAGACCGAGGGATCGGTAATGTTACTGAGGAATAAACCCCAGGGCAGAGTGAGGGATCGGTAATGTTACTGAGGAATAAACCCCGGGGCAGAGTGAGGGATCTGTAATGTTACTGAGGAAAAAACCCCGGGCAGAGTGAGGGATCGGTGATGTTACTGAGGAATAAACCCCGGGGCAGAGTGAGGGATCGGTGATGTTACTGAGGAATAAACCCCAGGGCAAGAGTGAGGAATCGGTGTTACTGAGGAATAAATCCCGGGGCAATGTGAGTGATCCGTGATGTTACTGAGGAATAAACCCCGGGGCAGATTGAGGGATCGGTGATGTCACTGAGGAATAAACCCCGGGGCAGATTGAGGGATCGGTCTAACTGAGGAATAAACCCCTTGGTAGACTGAGGGATCGGTAATGTTACTGAGGAATATATCCCAGGGCAGAGTGAGGGATCGGTAATGTTACTGAGGAATAAACCCCTGGGCAGAGTGAGGGATCGGTGATGTTACTGAGGAATAAACCCCGGGGCAGAGTGAGGGATCGGTGATGTTACTGAGGAATAAACCCCAGGGCAGAGTGAGGAATCGGTGTTACTGAGGAATAAATCCCGGGGCAGAGTGAGTGATCCGTGATGTTACTGAGGAATAAACCTCGGGGCAGAGGGAGGGATCGGTGTTACTGCGGAATAAACCCTGGGGCAGAGTGAGGGATCGGTGTTACTGAGGAATATACCCCGGGGCAGAGTGAGGGATCGGTGATGTTACTGAGGAATAAACCCCAGGGCAGAGTGAGGGATCGGTGTTACTGAGGAATAAAACCCTTGGCAGACCGAGGGATCGGTAATGTTACTGAGGAATAAACCCCGGTGCAGAGTGAGGGATCGGTGTTACTGAGGAATAAGCCCCGGGGCAGAGTGGGGGTTCGGTGATGTTACTGAGGAATAAACCCCGGTGCAGTGTCAGAGATTGGTGTTACTGAGGAATAAACCCCGGGGCAGAGTGAGGGTTCGGTGATGTTACTGAGAAATAAACCCTGGGGCAGAGTGAAGGATCTGTGTTACTGAGGAATAAACCCCGGGTCAGAGTGAGGGATCGCTGATGTTACTGAGGACTAAACCCCGGGGCAGAGTGAGGGATCGGTGATGTTACTGTGAAATAAACCCTGGGGCAGAGTGAAGGATCTGTGTTACTGAGGAATAAACCCCGGGTCAGAGTGAGGGATCGCTGATGTTACTGAGGAATAAACCCCGGGGCAGAGTGAGGGATCGGTGTAACTGAGGAATAAACCCCTTGGCAGACTGAGGGATCGATAATGTTACTGAGGAATAAACCCCAGGGCAGAGTGAGGAATCGGTAATGTTACTGAGGAATAAACCCCTGGGCAGAGTGAGGGATCGGTGATGTTACTGAGGAATAAACCCCGGGTCAGAGTGAGGGATCGGTGATTTTACTGAGGAATAAACACCGGGGCAGAGTGAGGAAGCGGTGTTACTGAGGAATAAACCCCGGGGCAGAGTGAGGGATCGGTGATGTTACTGAGGAATATATCCCGGTGCAGAGTGAGGGATCGGTGTTACTGAGGAATAAACCCCGGGGTAGAGTGAGGGATCGGTGTAATGAGGAATAAACCCCTTGGCAAACCGAGGGATCGGTAATGTTACTGAGGAATAAACCCCAGGGCAGAGTGAGGGATCGGTAATGTTACTGAGGAATAAACCCTAGGGCACAGTGAGGGATCGGTAATGTTACTGAGGAATAAACCCCTGGGCAGAGTGAGGGATCGGTGATGTTACTGAGGAATAAACCCTGGGGCAGAGTGAGGGATCGGTGATGTTACTGAGGAATAAACCCCGGGGTAGAGTGAGGGATCGGTGTAACTGAGGAATAAAACCCTTGGCAGACCGAGGGATCGGTAATGTTACTGAGGAAGAAACGCCAGGGCAGAGTGAGGAATCGGTAATGTTACTGAGGAATAAACCCCTGGGCAGATTGAGGGATCGGTGATGTTACTGAGGAATATATCCTGGTGCAGAGTGAGGGATCGGTGTTACTGAGGAATAAACCCCGGGGCAGAGTGAGGGATCTGTGTTACTGAGGAATAAACCCAGGGGCAGAGTGAGGGATCGGTGTTACTGAGGAATAAACCCCGGGGCAGAGTGAGGGATCGGTGATGTTACTGAGGAATAAACCCCGGGGCAGAGTGAGGGATCGGTGTTACTGAGGAATAAACCCCTTGGCAGACTGAGGGATCGGTAAAGTTACTGAGGAATAAACCCCAGGGCAGAGTGAGGGATCGGTAATGTTACTGAGGAATAAACCCCGGGGCAGAGTGAGGGATCGGTGATGTTACCGAGGAATAAACACCGGGGCAGAGTGAGGGATCGGTGTAACTGAGGAATAAACCCCTTGGCAGACCGAGGGATCGGTAATGTTACTGAGGAATAAACCCCAGGGCAGAGTGAGGGATCGGTAATGTTACTGAGGAATAAACCCCGGGGCAGAGTGAGGGATCGGTGATGTTACTGAGGAATAAACCCCGGGGCAGAGTGAGGGATCGGTGTTACTGAGGAATAAACCCTGGGGCAGAGTGAGGGATCGGTGATGTTACTGAGGAATAAACCCCGGGGCAGAGTGAGGGATCGGTGTTACTGAGGAATAAACCCCGGGGCAGAGTGAGGGATCGGTGTTACTGAGGAATAAACCCCGGGGCAGTGTGAGGGATCGGTGATGTTACTGAGGAATAAACCACGGCGCAGAGTAAGGTATCGGTGATGTTACTGAGGAATAAACCCCGGTGCAGAGTGAGGGATCGGTGTTACTGAGGAATAAGCCCCGGGGCAGAGTGGGGGTTCGGTGATGTTACTGAGGAATAAACCCCGGTGCAGTGTCAGAGATTGGTGTTACTGAGGAATAAACCCCGGGGCAGAGTGAGGGTTCGGTGATGTTACTGAGAAATATACCCTGGGGCAGAGTGAAGGATCTGTGTTACTGAGGAATAAACCCCGGGTCAGAGTGAGGGATCGCTGATGTTACTGAGGAATAAACCCCGGGGCAGAGTGAGGGATCGGTGATGTTACTGAGGAATAAACCCCGGGGCAGAGTGAGGGATCGGTGTAACTGAGGAATAAACCCCTTGGCAGACTGAGGGATCGATAATGTTACTGAGGAATAAACCCCAGGGCAGAGTGAGGAATCGGTAATGTTACTGAGGAATAAACCCCTGGGCAGAGTGAGGGATCGGTGATGTTACTGAGGAATAAACCCCGGGTCAGAGTGAGGGATCGGTGATTTTACTGAGGAATAAACACCGGGGCAGAGTGAGGAAGCGGTGTTACTGAGGAATAAACCCCGGGGCAGAGTGGGGGATCGGTGATGTTACTGAGGAATATATCCCGGTGCAGAGTGAGGGATCGGTGTTACTGAGGAATAAACCCCGGGGTAGAGTGAGGGATCGGTGTAATGAGGAATAAACCCCTTGGCAGACCGAGGGATCGGAAATGTTACTGAGGAATAAACCACAGGGCAGAGTGAGGGATCGGTAATGTTACTGAGGAATAAACCCCTGGGCAGAGTGAGGGATCGGTGATGTTACTGAGGAATAAACCCTAGGGCACAGTGATGGATCGGTGATGTTACTGAGGAATAAACCCCGGGGTAGAGTGAGGGATCGGTGTAACTGAGGAATAAAACCCTTGGCAGACCGAGGGATCGGTAATGTTACTGAGGAAGAAACGCCAGAGCAGAGTGAGGAATCGGTAATGTTACTGAGGAATAAACCCCTGGGCAGATTGAGGGATCGGTGATGTTACTGAGGAATATATCCTGGTGCAGAGTGAGGGATCGGTGTTACTGAGGAATAAACCCCGGGGCAGAGTGAGGGATCTGTGTTACTGAGGAATAAACCCAGGGGCAGAGTGAGGGATCGGTGTTACTGAGGAATAAACCCCGGGGCAGAGTGAGGGATCGGTGATGTTACTGAGGAATAAACCCCGGGGCAGAGTGAGGGATCGGTGTTACTGAGGAATAAACCCCTTGGCAGACTGAGGGATCGGTAAAGTTACTGAGGAATAAACCCCAGGGCAGAGTGAGGGATCGGTAATGTTACTGAGGAATAAACCCCGGGGCAGAGTGAGGGATCGGTGATGTTACCGAGGAATAAACACCGGGGCAGAGTGAGGGATCGGTGTAACTGAGGAATAAACCCCTTGGCAGACCGAGGGATCGGTAATGTTACTGAGGAATAAACCCCAGAGCAGAGTGAGGGATCGGTAATGTTACTGAGGAATAAACCCCGGGGCAGAGTGAGGGATCTGTAATGTTACTGAGGAAAAAACCCCGGGCAGAGTGAGGGATCGGTGATGTTACTGAGGAATAAACCCCGGGGCAGAGTGAGGGATCGGTGATGTTACTGAGGAATAAACCCCAGGGCAAGAGTGAGGAATCGGTGTTACTGAGGAATAAATCCCGGGGCAATGTGAGTGATCCGTGATGTTACTGAGGAATAAACCCCGGGGCAGATTGAGGGATCGGTGATGTCACTGAGGAATAAACCCCGGGGCAGATTGAGGGATCGGTCTAACTGAGGAATACACCCCTTGGTAGACTGAGGGATCGGTAATGTTACTGAGGAATATACCCCAGGGCAGAGTGAGGGATCGGTAATGTTACTGAGGAATAAACCCCTGGGCAGAGTGAGGGATCGGTGATGTTACTGAGGAATAAACCCCGGGGCAGAGTGAGGGATCGGTGATGTTACTGAGGAATAAACCCCAGGGCAGAGTGAGGAATCGGTGTTACTGAGGAATAAATCCCGGGGCAGAGTGAGTGATCCGTGATGTTACTGAGGAATAAACCTCGGGGCAGAGGGAGGGATCGGTGTTACTGCGGAATATACCCCGGGGCAGAGTGAGGGATCGGTGATGTTACTGAGGAATAAACCCCAGGGCAGAGTGAGGGATCGGTGTTACTGAGGAATAAAACCCTTGGCAGACCGAGGGATCGGTAATGTTACTGAGGAAGAAACGCCAGGGCAGAGTGAGGAATCGGTAATGTTACTGAGGAATAAACCCCTGGGCAGATTGAGGGATCGGTGATGTTACTGAGGAATAAACCCTGGGGCAGATTGAGGGATCGCTGATGTTACTGAGGAATAAACCCCGGGGCAGAGTGATAGATAGGTGATGTTACTGAGGAATATATCCTGGTGCAGAGTGAGGGATCGGTGTTACTGAGGAATAAACCCCGGGGCAGAGTGAGGGATCTGTGTTACTGAGGAATAAACCCAGGGGCAGAGTGAGGGATCGGTGTTACTGAGGAATAAACCCCGCGGCAGAGTGAGGGATCGGTGATGTTACTGAGGAATAAACCCCGGGGCAGAGTGAGGGATCGGTGTTACTGAGGAATAAACCCCTTGGCAGACTGAGGGATCGGTAAAGTTACTGAGGAATAAACCCCAGGGCAGAGTGAGGGATCGGTAATGTTACTGAGGAATAAACCCCGGGGCAGAGTGAGGGATCGGTGATGTTACCGAGGAATAAACACCGGGGCAGAGTGAGGGATCGGTGATTTTACTGAGGAATAAACACCGGGGCAGAGTGAGGAAGCGGTGTTACTGAGGAATAAACCCCGGGGCAGAGTGAGGGATCGGTGATGTTACTGAGGAATATATCCCGGTGCAGAGTGAGGGATCGGTGTTACTGAGGAATAAACCCCGGGGTAGAGTGAGGGATCGGTGTAATGAGGAATAAACCCCTTGGCAGACCGAGGGATCGGTAATGTTACTGAGGAATAAACCCCAGGGCAGAGTGAGGGATCGGTAATGTTACTGAGGAATAAACCCCTGGGCAGAGTGAGGGATCGGTGATGTTACTGAGGAATAAACCCTAGGGCACAGTGATGGATCGGTGATGTTACTGAGGAATAAACCCCGGGGTAGAGTGAGGGATCGGTGTAACTGTGGAATAAAACCCTTGGCAGACCGAGGGATCGGTAATGTTACTGAGGAAGAAACGCCAGGGCAGAGTGAGGAATCGGTAATGTTACTGAGGAATAAACCCCTGGGCAGATTGAGGGATCGGTGATGTTACTGAGGAATATATCCTGGTGCAGAGTGAGGGATCGGTGTTACTGAGGAATAAACCCCGGGGCAGAGTGAGGGATCTGTGTTACTGAGGAATAAACCCAGGGGCAGAGTGAGGGATCGGTGTTACTGAGGAATAAACCCCGGGGCAGAGTGAGGGATCGGTGATGTTACTGAGGAATAAACCCCGGGGCAGAGTGAGGGATCGGTGTTACTGAGGAATAAACCCCTTGGCAGACTGAGGGATCGGTAAAGTTACTGAGGAATAAACCCCAGGGCAGAGTGAGGGATCGGTAATGTTACTGAGGAATAAACCCCGGGGCAGAGTGAGGGATCGGTGATGTTACCGAGGAATAAACACCGGGGCAGAGTGAGGGATCGGTGTAACTGAGGAATAAACCCCTTGGCAGACCGAGGGATCGGTAATGTTACTGAGGAATAAACCCCAGGGCAGAGTGAGGGATCGGTAATGTTACTGAGGAATAAACCCCGGGGCAGAGTGAGGGATCTGTAATGTTACTGAGGAAAAAACCCCGGGCAGAGTGAGGGATCGGTGATGTTACTGAGGAATAAACCCCGGGGCAGAGTGAGGGATCGGTGATGTTACTGAGGAATAAACCCCAGGGCAAGAGTGAGGAATCGGTGTTACTGAGGAATAAATCCCGGGGCAATGTGAGTGATCCGTGATGTTACTGAGGAATAAACCCCGGGGCAGATTGAGGGATCGGTGATGTCACTGAGGAATAAACCCCGGGGCAGATTGAGGGATCGGTCTAACTGAGGAATAAACCCCTTGGTAGACTGAGGGATCGGTAATGTTACTGAGGAATATATCCCAGGGCAGAGTGAGGGATCGGTAATGTTACTGAGGAATAAACCCCTGGGCAGAGTGAGGGATCGGTGATGTTACTGAGGAATAAACCCCGGGGCAGAGTGAGGGATCGGTGATGTTACTGAGGAATAAACCCCAGGGCAGAGTGAGGAATCGGTGTTACTGAGGAATAAATCCCGGGGCAGAGTGAGTGATCCGTGATGTTACTGAGGAATAAACCTCGGGGCAGAGGGAGGGATCGGTGTTACTGCGGAATAAACCCTGGGGCAGAGTGAGGGATCGGTGTTACTGAGGAATATACCCCGGGGCAGAGTGAGGGATCGGTGATGTTACTGAGGAATAAACCCCAGGGCAGAGTGAGGGATCGGTGTTACTGAGGAATAAAACCCTTGGCAGACCGAGGGATCGGTAATGTTACTGAGGAATAAACCCCGGTGCAGAGTGAGGGATCGGTGTTACTGAGGAATAAGCCCCGGGGCAGAGTGGGGGTTCGGTGATGTTACTGAGGAATAAACCCCGGTGCAGTGTCAGAGATTGGTGTTACTGAGGAATAAACCCCGGGGCAGAGTGAGGGTTCGGTGATGTTACTGAGAAATAAACCCTGGGGCAGAGTGAAGGATCTGTGTTACTGAGGAATAAACCCCGGGTCAGAGTGAGGGATCGCTGATGTTACTGAGGACTAAACCCCGGGGCAGAGTGAGGGATCGGTGATGTTACTGTGAAATAAACCCTGGGGCAGAGTGAAGGATCTGTGTTACTGAGGAATAAACCCCGGGTCAGAGTGAGGGATCGCTGATGTTACTGAGGAATAAACCCCGGGGCAGAGTGAGGGATCGGTGTAACTGAGGAATAAACCCCTTGGCAGACTGAGGGATCGATAATGTTACTGAGGAATAAACCCCAGGGCAGAGTGAGGAATCGGTAATGTTACTGAGGAATAAACCCCTGGGCAGAGTGAGGGATCGGTGATGTTACTGAGGAATAAACCCCGGGTCAGAGTGAGGGATCGGTGATTTTACTGAGGAATAAACACCGGGGCAGAGTGAGGAAGCGGTGTTACTGAGGAATAAACCCCGGGGCAGAGTGAGGGATCGGTGATGTTACTGAGGAATATATCCCGGTGCAGAGTGAGGGATCGGTGTTACTGAGGAATAAACCCCGGGGTAGAGTGAGGGATCGGTGTAATGAGGAATAAACCCCTTGGCAAACCGAGGGATCGGTAATGTTACTGAGGAATAAACCCCAGGGCAGAGTGAGGGATCGGTAATGTTACTGAGGAATAAACCCTAGGGCACAGTGAGGGATCGGTAATGTTACTGAGGAATAAACCCCTGGGCAGAGTGAGGGATCGGTGATGTTACTGAGGAATAAACCCTGGGGCAGAGTGAGGGATCGGTGATGTTACTGAGGAATAAACCCCGGGGTAGAGTGAGGGATCGGTGTAACTGAGGAATAAAACCCTTGGCAGACCGAGGGATCGGTAATGTTACTGAGGAAGAAACGCCAGGGCAGAGTGAGGAATCGGTAATGTTACTGAGGAATAAACCCCTGGGCAGATTGAGGGATCGGTGATGTTACTGAGGAATATATCCTGGTGCAGAGTGAGGGATCGGTGTTACTGAGGAATAAACCCCGGGGCAGAGTGAGGGATCTGTGTTACTGAGGAATAAACCCAGGGGCAGAGTGAGGGATTGGTGTTACTGAGGAATAAACCCCGGGGCAGAGTGAGGGATCGGTGATGTTACTGAGGAATAAACCCCGGGGCAGAGTGAGGGATCGGTGTTACTGAGGAATAAACCCCTTGGCAGACTGAGGGATCGGTAAAGTTACTGAGGAATAAACCCCAGGGCAGAGTGAGGGATCGGTAATGTTACTGAGGAATAAACCCCGGGGCAGAGTGAGGGATCGGTGATGTTACCGAGGAATAAACACCGGGGCAGAGTGAGGGATCGGTGTAACTGAGGAATAAACCCCTTGGCAGACCGAGGGATCGGTAATGTTACTGAGGAATAAACCCCAGGGCAGAGTGAGGGATCGGTAATGTTACTGAGGAATAAACCCCGGGGCAGAGTGAGGGATCGGTGATGTTACTGAGGAATAAACCCCGGGGCAGAGTGAGGGATCGGTGTTACTGAGGAATAAACCCTGGGGCAGAGTGAGGGATCGGTGATGTTACTGAGGAATAAACCCCGGGGCAGAGTGAGGGATCGGTGTTACTGAGGAATAAACCCCGGGGCAGAGTGAGGGATCGGTGTTACTGAGGAATAAACCCCGGGGCAGTGTGAGGGATCGGTGATGTTACTGAGGAATAAACCACGGCGCAGAGTAAGGTATCGGTGATGTTACTGAGGAATAAACCCCGGTGCAGAGTGAGGGATCGGTGTTACTGAGGAATAAGCCCCGGGGCAGAGTGGGGGTTCGGTGATGTTACTGAGGAATAAACCCCGGTGCAGTGTCAGAGATTGGTGTTACTGAGGAATAAACCCCGGGGCAGAGTGAGGGTTCGGTGATGTTACTGAGAAATATACCCTGGGGCAGAGTGAAGGATCTGTGTTACTGAGGAATAAACCCCGGGTCAGAGTGAGGGATCGCTGATGTTACTGAGGAATAAACCCCGGGGCAGAGTGAGGGATCGGTGATGTTACTGAGGAATAAACCCCGGGGCAGAGTGAGGGATCGGTGTAACTGAGGAATAAACCCCTTGGCAGACTGAGGGATCGATAATGTTACTGAGGAATAAACCCCAGGGCAGAGTGAGGAATCGGTAATGTTACTGAGGAATAAACCCCTGGGCAGAGCGAGGGATCGGTGATGTTACTGAGGAATAAACCCCGGGTCAGAGTGAGGGATCGGTGATTTTACTGAGGAATAAACACCGGGGCAGAGTGAGGAAGCGGTGTTACTGAGGAATAAACCCCGGGGCAGAGTGGGGGATCGGTGATGTTACTGAGGAATATATCCCGGTGCAGAGTGAGGGATCGGTGTTACTGAGGAATAAACCCCGGGGTAGAGTGAGGGATCGGTGTAATGAGGAATAAACCCCTTGGCAGACCGAGGGATCGGTAATGTTACTGAGGAATAAACCACAGGGCAGAGTGAGGGATCGGTAATGTTACTGAGGAATAAACCCCTGGGCAGAGTGAGGGATCGGTGATGTTACTGAGGAATAAACCCTAGGGCACAGTGATGGATCGGTGATGTTACTGAGGAATAAACCCCGGGGTAGAGTGAGGGATCGGTGTAACTGAGGAATAAAACCCTTGGCAGACCGAGGGATCGGTAATGTTACTGAGGAAGAAACGCCAGAGCAGAGTGAGGAATCGGTAATGTTACTGAGGAATAAACCCCTGGGCAGATTGAGGGATCGGTGATGTTACTGAGGAATATATCCTGGTGCAGAGTGAGGGATCGGTGTTACTGAGGAATAAACCCCGGGGCAGAGTGAGGGATCTGTGTTACTGAGGAATAAACCCAGGGGCAGAGTGAGGGATCGGTGTTACTGAGGAATAAACCCCGGGGCAGAGTGAGGGATCGGTGATGTTACTGAGGAATAAACACCGGGGCAGAGTGAGGGATCGGTGTTACTGAGGAATAAACCCCTTGGCAGACTGAGGGATCGGTAAAGTTACTGAGGAATAAACCCCAGGGCAGAGTGAGGGATCGGTAATGTTACTGAGGAATAAACCCCGGGGCAGAGTGAGGGATCGGTGATGTTACCGAGGAATAAACACCGGGGCAGAGTGAGGGATCGGTGTAACTGAGGAATAAACCCCTTGGCAGACCGAGGGATCGGTAATGTTACTGAGGAATAAACACCAGAGCAGAGTGAGGGATCGGTAATGTTACTGAGGAATAAACCCCGGGGCAGAGTGAGGGATCTGTAATGTTACTGAGGAAAAAACCCCGGGCAGAGTGAGGGATCGGTGATGTTACTGAGGAATAAACCCCGGGGCAGAGTGAGGGATCGGTGATGTTACTGAGGAATAAACCCCAGGGCAAGAGTGAGGAATCGGTGTTACTGAGGAATAAATCCCGGGGCAATGTGAGTGATCCGTGATGTTACTGAGGAATAAACCCCGGGGCAGATTGAGGGATCGGTGATGTCACTGAGGAATAAACCCCGGGGCAGATTGAGGGATCGGTCTAACTGAGGAATACACCCCTTGGTAGACTGAGGGATCGGTAATGTTACTGAGGAATATACCCCAGGGCAGAGTGAGGGATCGGTAATGTTACTGAGGAATAAACCCCTGGGCAGAGTGAGGGATCGGTGATGTTACTGAGGAATAAACCCCGGGGCAGAGTGAGGGATCGGTGATGTTACTGAGGAATAAACCCCAGGGCAGAGTGAGGAATCGGTGTTACTGAGGAATAAATCCCGGGGCAGAGTGAGTGATCCGTGATGTTACTGAGGAATAAACCTCGGGGCAGAGGGAGGGATCGGTGTTACTGAGGAATATACCCCGGGGCAGAGTGAGGGATCGGTGATGTTACTGAGGAATAAACCTCGGGGCAGAGTGAGGGATCGGTATTACTGAGGAATATACCCCGGGGCAGAGTGAGGGATCGGTGATGTTACTGAGGAATAAACCCCAGGGCAGAGTGAGGGATCGGTGTTACTGAGGAATAAAACCCTTGGCAGACCGAGGGATCGGTAATGTTACTGAGGAAGAAACGCCAGGGCAGAGTGAGGAATCGGTAATGTTACTGAGGAATAAACCCCTGGGCAGATTGAGGGATCGGTGATGTTACTGAGGAATAAACCCTGGGGCAGATTGAGGGATCGCTGATGTTACTGAGGAATAAACACCGGGGCAGAGTGAGGAAGCGGTGTTACTGAGGAATAAACCCCGGGGCAGAGTGAGGGATCGGTGATGTTACTGAGGAATATATCCCGGTGCAGAGTGAGGGATCGGTGTTACTGAGGAATAAACCCCGGGGTAGAGTGAGGGATCGGTGTAATGAGGAATAAACCCCTTGGCAGACCGAGGGATCGGTAATGTTACTGAGGAATAAACCCCAGGGCAGAGTGAGGGATCGGTAATGTTACTGAGGAATAAACCCCTGGGCAGAGTGAGGGATCGGTGATGTTACTGAGGAATAAACCCTAGGGCACAGTGATGGATCGGTGATGTTACTGAGGAATAAACCCCGGGGTAGAGTGAGGGATCGGTGTAACTGAGGAATAAAACCCTTGGCAGACCGAGGGATCGGTAATGTTACTGAGGAAGAAACGCCAGGGCAGAGTGAGGAATCGGTAATGTTACTGAGGAATAAACCCCTGGGCAGATTGAGGGATCGGTGATGTTACTGAGGAATATATCCTGGTGCAGAGTGAGGGATCGGTGTTACTGAGGAATAAACCCCGGGGCAGAGTGAGGGATCTGTGTTACAGAGGAATAAACCCAGGGGCAGAGTGAGGGATCGGTGTTACTGAGGAATAAACCCCGGGGCAGAGTGAGGGATCGGTGATGTTACTGAGGAATAAACCCCGGGGCAGAGTGAGGGATCGGTGTTACTGAGGAATAAACCCCTTGGCAGACTGAGGGATCGGTAAAGTTACTGAGGAATAAACCCCAGGGCAGAGTGAGGGATCGGTAATGTTACTGAGGAATAAACCCCGGGGCAGAGTGAGGGATCGGTGATGTTACCGAGGAATAAACACCGGGGCACAGTGAGGGATCGGTGTAACTGAGGAATAAACCCCTTGGCAGACCGAGGGATCGGTAATGTTACTGAGGAATAAACCCCAGGGCAGAGTGAGGGATCGGTAATGTTACTGAGGAATAAACCCCGGGGCAGAGTGAGGGATCTGTAATGTTACTGAGGAAAAAACCCCGGGCAGAGTGAGGGATCGGTGATGTTACTGAGGAATAAACCCCGGGGCAGAGTGAGGGATCGGTGATGTTACTGAGGAATAAACCCCAGGGCAAGAGTGAGGAATCGGTGTTACTGAGGAATAAATCCCGGGGCAATGTGAGTGATCCGTGATGTTACTGAGGAATAAACCCCGGGGCAGATTGAGGGATCGGTGATGTCACTGAGGAATAAACCCCGGGGCAGATTGAGGGATCGGTCTAACTGAGGAATAAACCCCTTGGTAGACTGAGGGATCGGTAATGTTACTGAGGAATATACCCCAGGGCAGAGTGAGGGATCGGTAATGTTACTGAGGAATAAACCCCTGGGCAGAGTGAGGGATCGGTGATGTTACTGAGGAATAAACCCCGGGGCAGAGTGAGGGATCGGTGATGTTACTGAGGAATAAACCCCAGGGCAGAGTGAGGAATCGGTGTTACTGAGGAATAAATCCCGGGGCAGAGTGAGTGATCCGTGATGTTACTGAGGAATAAACCTCGGGGCAGAGGGAGGGATCGGTGTTACTGCGGAATAAACCCTGGGGCAGAGTGAGGGATCGGTGTTACTGAGGAATATACCCCGGGGCAGAGTGAGGGATCGGTGATGTTACTGAGGAATAAACCCCAGGGCAGAGTGAGGGATCGGTGTTACTGAGGAATAAAACCCTTGGCAGACCGAGGGATCGGTAATGTTACTGAGGAAGAAACGCCAGGGCAGAGTGAGGAATCGGTAATGTTACTGAGGAATAAACCCCTGGGCAGATTGAGGGATCGGTGATGTTACTGAGGAATACACCCTGGGGCAGATTGAGGGATCGCTGATGTTACTGAGGAATAAACCCCGGGGCAGAGTGATAGATAGGTGATGTTACTGAGGAATATATCCTGGTGCAGAGTGAGGGATCGGTGTTACTGAGGAATAAACCCCGGGGCAGAGTGAGGGATCTGTGTTACTGAGGAATAAACCCAGGGGCAGAGTGAGGGATCGGTGTTACTGAGGAATAAACCCCGGGGCAGAGTGAGGGATCGGTGATGTTACTGAGGAATAAACCCCGGGGCAGAGTGAGGGATCGGTGTTACTGAGGAATAAACCCCTTGGCAGACTGAGGGATCGGTAAAGTTACTGAGGAATAAACCCCAGGGCAGAGTGAGGGATCGGTAATGTTACTGAGGAATAAACCCCGGGGCAGAGTGAGGGATCGGTGATGTTACCGAGGAATAAACACCGGGGCAGAGTGAGGGATCGGTGTAACTGAGGAATAAACCCCTTGGCAGACCGAGGGATCGGTAATGTTACTGAGGAATAAACCCCAGGGCAGAGTGAGGGATCGGTAATGTTACTGAGGAATAAACCCCGGGGCAGAGTGAGGGATCTGTAATGTTACTGAGGAATAAACCCCGGGCAGAGTGAGGGATCGGTGATGTTACTGAGGAATAAACCCCGGGGCAGAGTGAGGGATCGGTGATGTTACTGAGGAATAAACCCCAGGGCAAGAGTGAGGAATCGGTGTTACTGAGGAATAAATCCCGGGGCAATGTGAGTGATCCGTGATGTTACTGAGGAATAAACCCCGGGGCAGATTGAGGGATCGGTGATGTCACTGAGGAATAAACCCCGGGGCAGATTGAGGGATCGGTCTAAATGAGGAATAAACCCCTTGGTAGACTGAGGGATCGGTGATGTTACTGAGGAATAAACCCCGGGGCAGAGTGAGGGATCGGTGTTACTGAGGAATAAACCCTGGGGCAGAGTGAGGGATCGGTGTTACTGAGGAATAAACCCTGGGGCAGAGTGAGGGATCGGTGATGTTACTGAGGAATAAACCCCGTGGCAGAGTGAGGGATCGGTGTTACTGAGGAATAAACCCCGGGGCAGAGTGAGGGATCGGTGTTACTGAGGAATAAACCCCGGGGCAGTGTGTGGGATCGGTGATGTTACTGAGGAATAAACACCGGGGCAGAGTGAGGAAGCGGTGTTACTGAGGAATAAACCCCGGGGCAGAGTGAGGGATCGGTGATGTTACTGAGGAACAAACCCCGGGGCAGAGTGAGGGATCGGTGTTACTGAGGAATAAACCCTGGGGCAGAGTGAGGGATCGGTGATGTTACTGAGGAATAAACCCCGGGGCAGAGTGAGGGATCGGTGTTACTGAGGAATAAACCCCGGGGCAGAGTGAGGGATCGGTGTTACTGAGGAATAAACCCCGGGGCAGTGTGAGGGATCGGTGATGTTACTGAGGAATAAACCACGGCGCAGAGTAAGGTATCGGTGATGTTACTGAGGAATAAACCCCGGTGCAGAGTGAGGGATCGGTGTTACTGAGGAATAAGCCCCGGGGCAAAGTGGGGGTTCGGTGATGTTACTGAGGAATAAACCCCGGTGCAGTGTGAGAGATTGGTGTTACTGAGGAATAAACCCCGGGGCAGAGTGAGGGTTCGGTGATGTTACTGAGAAATAAACCCTGGGGCAGAGTGAAGGATCTGTGTTACTGAGGAATAAACCCCGGGTCAGAGTGAGGGATCGCTGATGTTACTGAGGAATAAACCCCGGGGCAGAGTGAGGGATCGGTGATGTTACTGAGGAATAAACCCCGGGGCAGAGTGAGGGATCGGTGTAACTGAGGAATAAACCCCTTGGCAGACTGAGGGATCGATAATGTTACTGAGGAATAAACCGCAGGGCAGAGTGAGGAATCGGTAATGTTACTGAGGAATAAACCCCTGGGCAGAGTGAGGGATCGGTGATGTTACTGAGGAATAAACCCCGGGTCAGAGTGAGGGATCGGTGATTTTACTGAGGAATAAACACCGGGGCAGAGTGAGGAAGCGGTGTTACTGAGGAATAAACCCCGGGGCAGAGTGAGGGATCGGTGATGTTACTGAGGAATATATCCCGGTGCAGAGTGAGGGATCGGTGTTACTGAGGAATAAACCCCGGGGTAGAGTGAGGGATCGGTGTAATGAGGAATAAACCCCTTGGCAGACCGAGGGATCGGTAATGTTACTGAGGAATAAACCCCAGGGCAGAGTGAGGGATCGGTAATGTTACTGAGGAATAAACCCCTGGGCAGAGTGAGGGATCGGTGATGTTACTGAGGAATAAACCCCGGGGCAGAGTGAGGGATCGGTGTTACTGAGGAATATACCCCGGGGCACAGTGATGGATCGGTGATGTTACTGAGGAATAAACCCCGGGGTAGAGTGAGGGATCGGTGTAACTGAGGAATAAAACCCTTGGCAGATCGAGGGATCGGTAATGTTACTGAGGAAGAAACGCCAGGGCAGAGTGAGGAATCGGTAATGTTACTGAGGAATAAACCCCTGGGCAGATTGAGGGATCGGTGATGTTACTGAGGAATAAACCCTGGGGCAGATTGAGCGATCGCTGATGTTACTGAGGAATAAACCCCGGGGCAGAGTGATAGATAGGTGATGTTACTGAGGAATATATCCTGGTGCAGAGTGAGGGATCGGTGTTACTGAGGAATAAACCCCGGGGCAGAGTGAGGGATCTGTGTTACTGAGGAATAAACCCAGGGGCAGAGTGAGGGATCGGTGTTACTGAGGAATAAACCCTGGGGCAGAGTGAGGGATCGGTGATGTTACTGAGGAATAAACCCCGGGGCAGAGTGAGGGATCGGTGTTACTGAGGAATAAACCCCGGGGCAGAGTGAGGGATCGGTGTTACTGAGGAATAAACCCCGGGGCAGTGTGAGGGATCGGTGATGTTACTGAGGAATAAACCACGGCGCAGAGTAAGGTATCGGTGATGTTACTGAGGAATAAACCCCGGTGCAGAGTGAGGGATCGGTGTTACTGAGGAATAAGCCCCGGGGCAGAGTGGGGGTTCGGTGATGTTACTGAGGAATAAACCCCGGTGCAGTGTGAGAGATTGGTGTTACTGAGGAATAAACCCCGGGGCAGAGTGAGGGTTCGGTGATGTTACTGAGAAATAAACCCTGGGGCAGAGTGAAGGATCTGTGTTACTGAGGAATAAACCCCGGGTCAGAGTGAGGGATCGCTGATGTTACTGAGGAATAAACCCCGGGGCAGAGTGAGGGATCGGTGATGTTACTGAGGAATAAACCCCGGGGCAGAGTGAGGGATCGGTGTAACTGAGGAATAAACCCCTTGGCAGACTGAGGGATCGATAATGTTACTGAGGAATAAACCCCAGGGCAGAGTGAGGAATCGGTAATGTTACTGAGGAATAAACCCCTGGGCAGAGTGAGGGATCGGTGATGTTACTGAGGAATAAACCCCGGGTCACAGTGAGGAATCGGTGATTTTACTGAGGAATAAACACCGGGGCAGAGTGAGGAAGCGGTGTTACTGAGGAATAAACCCCGGGGCAGAGTGAGGGATCTGTAATGTTACTGAGGAAAAAACCCCGGGCAGAGTGAGGGATCGGTGATGTTACTGAGGAATAAACCCCGGGGCAGAGTGAGGGATCGGTGATGTTACTGAGGAATAAACCCCAGGGCAAGAGTGAGGAATCGGTGTTACTGAGGAATAAATCCCGGGGCAATGTGAGTGATCCGTGATGTTACTGAGGAATAAACCCCGGGGCAGATTGAGGGATCGGTGATGTCACTGAGGAATAAACCCCGGGGCAGATTGAGGGATCGGTCTAACTGAGGAATAAACCCCTTGGTAGACTGGGGGATCGGTAATGTTACTGAGGAATATACCCCAGGGCAGAGTGAGGGATCGGTAATGTTACTGAGGAATAAACCCCTGGGCAGAGTGAGGGATCGGTGATGTTACTGAGGAATAAATCCCGGGGCAGAGTGAGGGATCGGTGATGTTACTGAGGAATAAACCCCAGGGCAGAGTGAGGAATCGGTGTTACTGAGGAATAAATCCCGGGGCAGAGTGAGTGATCCGTGATGTTACTGAGGAATAAACCTCGGGGCAGAGGGAGGGATCGGTATTACTGCGGAATAAACCCTGGGGCAGAGTGAGGGATCGGTGTTACTGAGGAATATACCCCGGGGCAGAGTGAGGGATCGGTGATGTTACTGAGGAATAAACCCCAGGGCAGAGTGAGGGATCGGTGTTACTGAGGAATAAAACCCTTGGCAGACCGAGGGATCGGTAATGTTACTGAGGAAGAAACGCCAGGGCAGAGTGAGGAATCGGTAATGTTACTGAGGAATAAACCCCTGGGCAGATTGAGGGATCGGTGATGTTACTGAGGAATAAACCCTGGGGCAGATTGAGGGATCGCTGATGTTACTGAGGAATAAACCCCGGGGCAGAGTGATAGATAGGTGATGTTACTGAGGAATATATCCTGGTGCAGAGTGAGGGATCGGTGTTACTGAGGAATAAACCCCGGGGCAGAGTGAGGGATCTGTGTTACTGAGGAATAAACCCAGGGGCAGAGTGAGGGATCGGTGTTACTGAGGAATAAACCCCGGGGCAGAGTGAGGGATCGGTGATGTTACTGAGGAATAAACCCCGGGGCAGAGTGAGGGATCGGTGTTACTGAGGAATAAACCCCTTGGCAGACTGAGGGATCGGTAAAGTTACTGAGGAATAAACCCCAGGGCAGAGTGAGGGATCGGTAATGTTACTGAGGAATAAACCCCGGGGCAGAGTGAGGGATCGGTGATGTTACCGAGGAATAAACACCGGGGCAGAGTGAGGGATCGGTGTAACTGAGGAATAAACCCCTTGGCAGACCGAGGGATCGGTAATGTTACTGAGGAATAAACCCCAGGGCAGAGTGAGGGATCGGTAATGTTACTGAGGAATAAACCCCGGGGCAGAGTGAGGGATCTGTAATGTTACTGAGGAATAAACCCCGGGCAGAGTGAGGGATCGGTGATGTTACTGAGGAATAAACCCCGGGGCAGAGTGAGGGATCGGTGATGTTACTGAGGAATAAACCCCAGGGCAAGAGTGAGGAATCGGTGTTACTGAGGAATAAATCCCGGGGCAATGTGAGTGATCCGTGATGTTACTGAGGAATAAACCCCGGGGCAGATTGAGGGATCGGTGATGTCACTGAGGAATAAACCCCGGGGCAGATTGAGGGATCGGTCTAACTGAGGAATAAACCCCTTGGTAGACTGAGGGATCGGTGATGTTACTGAGGAATAAACCCCGGGGCAGAGTGAGGGATCGGTGTTACTGAGGAATAAACCCTGGGGCAGAGTGAGGGATCGGTGTTACTGAGGAATAAACCCTGGGGCAGAGTGAGGGATCGGGGATGTTACTGAGGAATAAACCCCGGGGCAGAGTGAGGGATCGGTGTTACTGAGGAATAAACCCCGGGGCAGAGTGAGGGATCGGTGTTACTGAGGAATAAACCCCGGGGCAGTGTGTGGGATCGGTGATGTTACTGAGGAATAAACACCGGGGCAGAGTGAGGAAGCGGTGTTACTGAGGAATAAACCCCGGGGCAGAGTGAGGGATCGGTGATGTTACTGAGGAATAAACCCCGGGGCAGAGTGAGGGATCGGTGTTACTGAGGAATAAACCCTGGGGCAGAGTGAGGGATCGGTGATGTTACTGAGGAATAAACCCCGGGGCAGAGTGAGGGATCGGTGTTACTGAGGAATAAACCCCGGGGCAGAGTGAGGGATCGGTGTTACTGAGGAATAAACCCCGGGGCAGTGTGAGGGATCGGTGATGTTACTGAGGAATAAACCACGGCGCAGAGTAAGGTATCGGTGATGTTACTGAGGAATAAACCCCGGTGCAGAGTGAGGGATCGGTGTTACTGAGGAATAAGCCCCGGGGCAGAGTGGGGGTTCGGTGATGTTACTGAGGAATAAACCCCGGTGCAGTGTGAGAGATTGGTGTTACTGAGGAATAAACCCCGGGGCAGAGTGAGGGTTCGGTGATGTTACTGAGAAATAAACCCTGGGGCAGAGTGAAGGATCTGTGTTACTGAGGAATAAACCCCGGGTCAGAGTGAGGGATCGCTGATGTTACTGAGGAATAAACCCCGGGGCAGAGTGAGGGATCGGTGATGTTACTGAGGAATAAACCCCGGGGCAGAGTGAGGGATCGGTGTAACTGAGGAATAAACCCCTTGGCAGACTGAGGGATCGATAATGTTACTGAGGAATAAACCGCAGGGCAGAGTGAGGAATCGGTAATGTTACTGAGGAATAAACCCCTGGGCAGAGTGAGGGATCGGTGATGTTACTGAGGAATAAACCCCGGGTCAGAGTGAGGGATCGGTGATTTTACTGAGGAATAAACACCGGGGCAGAGTGAGGAAGCGGTGTTACTGAGGAATAAACCCCGGGGCAGAGTGAGGGATCGGTGATGTTACTGAGGAATATATCCCGGTGCAGAGTGAGGGATCGGTGTTACTGAGGAATAAACCCCGGGGTAGAGTGAGGGATCGGTGTAATGAGGAATAAACCCCTTGGCAGACCGAGGGATCGGTAATGTTACTGAGGAATAAACCCCAGGGCAGAGTGAGGGATCGGTAATGTTACTGAGGAATAAACCCCTGGGCAGAGTGAGGGATCGGTGATGTTACTGAGGAATAAACCCTAGGGCACAGTGATGGATCGGTGATGTTACTGAGGAATAAACCCCGGGGTAGAGTGAGGGATCGGTGTAACTGAGGAATAAAACCCTTGGCAGACCGAGGGATCGGTAATGTTACTGAGGAAGAAACGCCAGGGCAGAGTGAGGAATCGGTAATGTTACTGAGGAATAAACCCCTGGGCAGATTGAGGGATCGGTGATGTTACTGAGGAATAAACCCTGGGGCAGATTGAGCGATCGCTGATGTTACTGAGGAATCAACCCCGGGGCAGAGTGATAGATAGGTGATGTTACTGAGGAATATATCCTGGTGCAGAGTGAGGGATCGGTGTTACTGAGGAATAAACCCCGGGGCAGAGTGAGGGATCTGTGTTACTGAGGAATAAACCCCGGGGCAGAGTGAGGGATCGGTGTTACTGAGGAATAAACCCTGGGGCAGAGTGAGGGATCGGTGATGTTACTGAGGAATAAACCCCGGGGCAGAGTGAGGGATCGGTGTTACTGAGGAATAAACCCCGGGGCAGAGTGAGGGATCGGTGTTACTGAGGAATAAACCCCGGGGCAGTGTGAGGGATCGGTGATGTTACTGAGGAATAAACCACGGCGCAGAGTAAGGTATCGGTGATGTTACTGAGGAATAAACCCCGGTGCAGAGTGAGGGATCGGTGTTACTGAGGAATAAGCCCCGGGGCAGAGTGGGGGTTCGGTGATGTTACTGAGGAATAAACCCCGGTGCAGTGTGAGAGATTGGTGTTACTGAGGAATAAACCCCGGGGCAGAGTGAGGGTTCGGTGATGTTACTGAGAAATAAACCCTGGGGCAGAGTGAAGGATCTGTGTTACTGAGGAATAAACCCCGGGTCAGAGTGAGGGATCGCTGATGTTACTGAGGAATAAACCCCGGGGCAGAGTGAGGGATCGGTGATGTTACTGAGGAATAAACCCCGGGGCAGAGTGAGGGATCGGTGTAACTGAGGAATAAACCCCTTGGCAGACTGAGGGATCGATAATGTTACTGAGGAATAAACCCCAGGGCAGAGTGAGGAATCGGTAATGTTACTGAGGAATAAACCCCTGGGCAGAGTGAGGGATCGGTGATGTTACTGAGGAATAAACCCCGGGTCAGAGTGAGGAATCGGTGATTTTACTGAGGAATAAACACCGGGGCAGAGTGAGGAAGCGGTGTTACTGAGGAATAAACCCCGGGGCAGAGTGAGGGATCGGTGATGTTACTGAGGAATATATCCCGGTGCAGAGTGAGGGATCGGTGTTACTGAGGAATAAACCCCGGGGTAGAGTGAGGGATCGGTGTAATGAGGAATAAACCCCTTGGCAGACCGAGGGATCGGTAATGTTACTGAGGAATAAACCCCAGGGCAGAGTGAGGGATCGGTAATGTTACTGAGGAATAAACCCCTGGGCAGATTGAGGGATCGATGATGTTACTGAGGAATAAACCCTGGGGCAGATTGAGCGATCGCTGATGTTACTGAGGAATAAACCCCGGGGTAGAGTGATAGATAGGTGATGTTACTGAGGAATATATCCTGGTGCAGAGTGAGGGATCGGTGTTACTGAGGAATAAACCCCGGGGCAGAGTGAGGGATCTGTGTTACTGAGGAATAAACCCAGGGGCAGAGTGAGGGATCGGTGTTACTGAGGAATAAACCCCGGGGCAGAGTGAGGGATCGGTGATGTTACTGAGGAATAAACCCCGGGGCAGAGTGAGGGATCGGTGTTACTGAGGAATAAACCCCTTGGCAGACTGAGGGATCGGTAAAGTTACTGAGGAATAAACCCCAGGGCAGAGTGAGGGATCGGTAATGTTACTGAGGAATAAACCCCGGGGCAGAGTGAGGGATCGGTGATGTTACCGAGGAATAAACACCGGGGCAGAGTGAGGGATCGGTGTAACTGAGGAATAAACCCCTTGGCAGACCGAGGGATCGGTAATGTTTCTGAGGAATAAACCCCAGGGCAGAGTGAGGGATCGGTGATGTTACTGAGGAATATATCCCGGTGCAGAGTGAGGGATCGGTGTTACTGAGGAAAAAACCCCGGGGCAGAGTTGGGGTTCGGTGATGTTACTGAGGAATAAACCCCGGTGCAGTGTGAGAGATTGGTGTTACTGAGGAATAAACCCCGGGGCAGAGTGAGGGTTCGGTGATGTTACTGAGGAATAAACCCTGGGGCAGAGTGAAGGATCTGTGTTACTGAGGAATAAACCCCGGGTCAGAGTGTGGGATCGCTGATGTTACTGAGGAATAAACCCCGGGGCAGAGTGAGGGATCGGAGATGTTACTGAGGAATAAACCCCGGGGCAGAGTGAGCGATCGGTGTTACTGAGGAATAAACCCTGGGGCAGAGTGAGGGATTGGTGATGTTACTGAGGAATAAACCCCGGGGCAGAGTGAGGAAGCGGTGTTACTGAGGAATAAACCCCGGGGCAGAGTGAGGGATCGGTGATGTTACTGAGGAATATATCCCGGTGCAGAGTGAGGGATCGGTGTTACTGAGGAATAAACCCCGGGGTAGAGTGAGGGATCGGTGTAATGAGGAATAAACCCCTTGGCAGACCGAGGGATCGGTAATGTTACTGAGGAATAAACCCCAGGGCAGAGTGAGGGATCGGTAATGTTACTGAGGAATAAACCCCTGGGCAGATTGAGGGATCGATGATGTTACTGAGGAATAAACCCTGGGGCAGATTGAGCGATCGCTGATGTTACTGAGGAATAAACCCCGGGGTAGAGTGATAGATAGGTGATGTTACTGAGGAATATATCCTGGTGCAGAGTGAGGGATCGGTGTTACTGAGGAATAAACCCCGGGGCAGAGTGAGGGATCTGTGTTACTGAGGAATAAACCCAGGGGCAGAGTGAGGGATCGGTGTTACTGAGGAATAAACCCCGGGGCAGAGTGAGGGATCGGTGATGTTACTGAGGAATAAACCCCGGGGCAGAGTGAGGGATCGGTGTTACTGAGGAATAAACCCCTTGGCAGACTGAGGGATCGGTAAAGTTACTGAGGAATAAACCCCAGGGCAGAGTGAGGGATCGGTAATGTTACTGAGGAATAAACCCCGGGGCAGAGTGAGGGATCGGTGATGTTACCGAGGAATAAACACCGGGGCAGAGTGAGGGATCGGTGTAACTGAGGAATAAACCCCTTGGCAGACCGAGGGATCGGTAATGTTTCTGAGGAATAAACCCCAGGGCAGAGTGAGGGATCGGTGATGTTACTGAGGAATATATCCCGGTGCAGAGTGAGGGATCGGTGTTACTGAGGAAAAAACCCCGGGGCAGAGTTGGGGTTCGGTGATGTTACTGAGGAATAAACCCCGGTGCAGTGTGAGAGATTGGTGTTACTGAGGAATAAACCCCGGGGCAGAGTGAGGGTTCGGTGATGTTACTGAGGAATAAACCCTGGGGCAGAGTGAAGGATCTGTGTTACTGAGGAATAAACCCCGGGTCAGAGTGTGGGATCGCTGATGTTACTGAGGAATAAACCCCGGGGCAGAGTGAGGGATCGGAGATGTTACTGAGGAATAAACCCCGGGGCAGAGTGAGCGATCGGTGTTACTGAGGAATAAACCCTGGGGCAGAGTGAGGGATTGGTGATGTTACTGAGGAATAAACCCCGGGGCAGTGTGTGGGATCGGTGATTTTACTGAGGAATAAACCCTGGGGCAGAGTGAGGGATCGGTGATGTTACTGAGGAATAAACCCCGGGTCAGAGTGAGGGATCGGTGTAACTGAGGAATAAACCCCTTGGCAGACTGAGGGATCGGTAATGTTAATGAGGAATAAACCTTAGGGCAGACTGAGGGATCGGTGTTACTGAGGAATAAACTCCGGGGCAGAGTGAGGGATCGGTGTTACTGAGGAATAAAACCCGGAGCAGAGAGAGGGATCGGTGAAGTTACTGAGGAATAAACCCCGGGGCAGAGTGAGGTATCGGTGATGTTACTGAGGAATAAACCCCGGGGCAGAGTGAGGGATCGGTGTTACTGAGGAATAAACCCTGGGGCAGAGTGATGGATCGGTGATGTTACTGAGGAATATATCCCGGTGCAGAGTGAGGGATCGGTGTTACTGAGGAATAAACCCCGGGTCAGAGTGAGGGATCGCTGATGTTACTGAGGAATAAACCCCGGGGCAGAGTGAGGGATCGGTGATGTTACTGAGGAATAAACCCCGGGGCAGAGTGAGCGATCGGTGTTACTGAGGAATAAACCCTGGGGCAGAGTGAGGGATCGGTGTTACTGAGGAATAAACCCCGGGGCAGAGTGAGGGATCGGTGATGTTACTGAGGAATAAACCCCGGGGCAGAGTGAGGGATCGGTGATGTTACTGAGGAATAAACCCCTTGGCAAACTGATGGCTCGGTAATGTTACTGAGGAATAAACCCCAGGGCAGAGTGAGGGATCGGTAATGTTACTGAGGAATAAACCCCGGGGCAGAGTGAGGGATCGGTGATGTTACTGAGGAATAAACCCCGGGGCAGAGTGAGGGATCGGTGTAACTGAGGAATAAACCCCTTGGCAGACTGAGGGATCGGTAATGTTACTGAGGAATAAACCCCAGGGCAGAGTGAGGAATCGGTAATGTTACTGAGGAATAAACCCCTGGGCAGAGTGAGGGATCGGTGATGTTACTGAGGAATAAACCCCGGGGCAGAGTGAGGGATCGGTCATGTTACTGAGGAATAAACACCGGGGCAGAGTGAGGGATCGGTGATGTTACTGAGGAATAAACCCCGGGTCAGAGTGAGGGATCGGTGATGTTACTGAGGAATAAACCCTGGGGCAGAATGAGGGATCGGTGATATTACTGGGGAATAAACCCCGGGGCAGAGTGAGGAATCGGTGATGTTACTGAGGAATAAACCCCGGGGCAGAGTGAGGGATCGGTGTTGCTGAGGAATAATCCCCGGGGCAGAGTGAGGGATCGGTGATGTTTCTGAGGAATAAACCCCGGGGCTGAGTGAGGGATCGGTGATGTTACTGAGGAATAAACCCCGGGGCAGAGTGAGGGATCGGTGTTACTGAGGAATAAATCCCGGGGCAGAGTGAGTGATCCGTGATGTTACTGAGGATAAACCCCAAGGCAGAGTGAGAGATCAGTGTTACTGAGGAATAAACACCGGGGCAGAGTGAGGGATCGGTGATGTTACTGAGGAATAAACCCTGTGGCAGAGTGAAGGATCTGTGTTACTGACGAATAAACCCCGGGTCAGAGTGAGGGATCGGTGATGTTACTGAGGAATAAACCCTGGGGCAGAATGAGGGATCGGTGATATTACTGGGGAATAAACCCCGGGGCAGAGTGAGGGATCGGTGATGTTACTGAGGAATAAACCCCGGGGCAGAGTGAGAGATCGGTGTTACTGAGGAATAAACCCCGGGGCAGAGGGAGGGATCGGTGTTACTGAAGAATAAACCCTGGGGCAGAGTGAGGGATCGGTGTTACTGAGGAATATACCCCGGGGCAGAGTGAGGGATCGGTGATGTTACTGAGGATTAAACGACGTTGCAGAGTGAGGGATCGGTGTTACTGAGGAATAAACCCCGGGGCAGAGTGAGGGATCGCTGATGTTACTGAGGAATAAACCCCGGGGCACAGTGAGGGATCGGTGATGTTACTGATGAATAAACCCCGGGGCAGAGTGAGCGATCGGTGTTACTGAGGAATAAACCCTGGGGCAGAGTGAGGGATCGGTGATGTTACTGAGGAATAAACCCCGGGGCAGTGTGTGGGATCGGTGATGTTACTGAGGAATAAACCCTGGGGCAGAGTGAGGGATCGGTGATGTTACTGAGGAATAAACCCCGGGGCAGAGTGAGGGATCAGTGTTACTGAGGAATAAACCCCGGGGCAGAGTGAGGGATCGGTGATGTTACTGAGGAATAAACCCCGGGGCAGAGTGAGGTATCGGTGATGTTACTGAGGAATAAACCCCGGGGCAGAGTGAGGGATCGGTGTTACTGAGGAATAAACCCTGGGGCAGAGTGATGGATCGGTGATGTTACTGAGGAATATATCCCGGTGCAGAGTGAGGGATCGGTGTTACTGAGGAATAAACCCCGAGGCAGAGTGGGGGTTCGGTGATGTTACTGAGGAATAAACCCCGGTGCAGTGTGAGATATTGGTGTTACTGAGGAATAAACCCCGGGGCAGAGTGAGGGATCGGTGATGTTACTGAGGAATAAACCCCGGGGCAGAGTGAGGGATCGCTGATGTTACTGAGGAATAAACCCCGGGGCAGAGTGAGCGATCGGTGTTACTGAGGAATAAACCCTGGGGCAGAGTGAGGGATTGGTGATGTTACTGAGGAATAAAACCCGGGGCAGAGAGAGGGATCGGTGAAGTTACTGAGGAATAAACCCCGGGGCAGAGTGAGGTATCGGTGATGTTACTGAGGAATAAACCCCGGGGCAGAGTGAGGGATCGGTGTTACTGAGGAATAAACCCTGGGGCAGAGTGATGGATCGGTGATGTTACTGAGGAATATATCCCGGTGCAGAGTGAGTGATCGGTGTTACTGAGGAATAAACCCCGGGGCAGAGTGAGGGATCGGTGATGTTACTGAGGAATAAACCCTGGGGCAGAGTGAAGGATCTGTGTTACTGAGGAATAAACCCCGGGTCAGAGTGAGGGATCGCTGATGTTACTGAGGAATAAACCCCGGGGCAGAGTGAGGGATCGGTGATGTTACTGAGGAATAAACCCCGGGGCAGAGTGAGCGATCGGTGTTACTGAGGAATAAACCCTGGGTCACAGTGAGGGATCGGTGTTACTGAGGAATAAACCCCGGGGCAGAGTGAGGGATCGGTGATGTTACTGAGGAATAAACCCTGTGGCAGAGTGAAGGATCTGTGTTACTGACGAATAAACCCCGGGTCAGAGTGAGGGATCGGTGATGTTACTGAGGAATAAACCCTGGGGCAGAATGAGGGATCGGTGATATTACTGGGGAATAAACCCCGGGGCAGAGTGAGGGATCGGTGATGTTACTGAGGAATAAACCCCGGGGCAGGGTGAGAGATCGGTGTTACTTTGAAATAAACCCCGGGGCAGAGGGAGGGATTGGTGTTACTGAAGAATAAACCCTGGGGCAGAGTGAGGGATCGGTGTTACTGAGGAATATACCCCGGGGCAGAGTGAGGGATCGGTGATGTTACTGAGGATTAAACGACGTTGCAGAGTGAGGGATCGGTGTTACTGAGGAATAAACCCCGGGGCAGAGTGAGGGATCGCTGATGTTACTGAGGAATAAACCCCGGGGCACAGTGAGGGATCGGTGATGTTACTGATGAATAAACCCCAGGGCAGACTGAGCGATCGGTGTTACTGAGGAATAAACCCTGGGGCAGAGTGAGGGATCGGTGATGTTACTGAGGAATAAACCCCGGGGCAGTGTGTGGGATCGGTGATGTTACTGAGGAATAAACCCTGGGGCAGAGTGAGGGATCGCTGATGTTACTGAGGAATAAACCCCGGGGCAGAGTGAGGGATCAGTGTTACTGAGGAATAAACCCCGGGGCAGAGTGAGGGATCGGTGATGTTACTGAGGAATAAACCCCGGGGCAGAGTGAGGTATCGGTGATGTTACTGAGGAATAAACCCCGGGGCAGAGTGAGGGATCGGTGTTACTGAGGAATAAACCCTGGGGCAGAGTGATGGATCGGTGATGTTACTGAGGAATATATCCCGGTGCAGAGTGAGGGATCGGTGTTACTGAGGAATAAACCCCGAGGCAGAGTGGGGGTTCGGTGATGTTACTGAGGAATAAACCCCGGTGCAGTGTGAGAGATTGGTGTTACTGAGGAATAAACCCCGGGGCAGAGTGAGGGATCGGTGATGTTACTCAGGAATAAACCCGGGGGCAGAGTGAAGGATCTGTGTTACTGAGGAATAAACCCCGGGTCAGAGTGAGGGATCGCTGATGTTACTGAGGAATAAACCCCGGGGCAGAGTGAGGGATCGGTGATGTTACTGAGGAATAAACCCCGGGGCAGAGTGAGCAATCGGTGTTACTGAGGAATAAACCCTGGGGCAGAGTGAGGGATTGGTGATGTTACTGAGGAATAAACCCCGGGGCAGAGTGAGGGATCGGTGATGTTACTGAGGAATAAACCCTGGGGCAGAGTGAGGGATCGGTGATGTTACTGAGGAATAAACCCCGGGGCAGAGTGAGGGATCGGTGTAACTGAGGAATAAACCCCTTGGCAGACTGAGGGATCGGTAATGTTACTGAGGAATAAACCTTAGGGCAGAGTGAGGGATCGGTGATGTTACTGAGGAATAAACCCCGGGGCAGAGTGAGGGATCGGTGATGTTACTGAGGAATAAACCCCGGGGCAGAGTGAGGGATCGGTGATGTTACTGAGGAATAAACGACGTTGCAGACTGAGGGATCGGTGTTACTGAGGAATAAACGACGTTGCAGACTGAGGGATCGGTGTTACTGAGGAATAAACTCCGGGGCAGAGTGAGGGATCGGTGTTACTGCGGAATAAAACCCGGGGCAGAGAGAGGGATCGGTGAAGTTACTGAGGAATAAACCCCGGGGCAGAGTGAGGTATCGGTGATGTTACTGAGGAATAAACCCCGGGGCAGAGTGAGGGATCGGTGTTACTGAGGAATAAACCCTGGGGCAGAGTGATGGATCGGTGATGTTACTGAGGAATATATCCCGGTGCAGAGTGAGGGATCGGTGTTACTGAGGAATAAACCCCGGGGCAGAGTGAGGGATCGGTGATGTTACTGAGGAATAAACCCTGGGGCAGAGTGAAGGATCTGTGTTACTGAGGAATAAACTCCGGGTCAGAGTGTGGGATCGCTGATGTTACTGAGGAATAAACCCCGGGGCAGAGTGAGGGATCGGTGATGTTACAGAGGAATAAACCCCGGGGCAGAGTTAGCGATCGGTGTTACTGAGGAATAAACCCTGTGGCAGAGTGAAGGATCTGTGTTACTGACGAATAAACCCCGGGTCAGAGTGAGGTATCGGTGATGTTACTGAGGAATAAACCCTGGGGCAGAATGAGGGATCGGTGATATTACTGGGGAATAAACCCCGGGGCAGAGTGAGGTATCGGTGATGTTACTGAGGAATAAACCCCGGGGCAGAGTGAGAGATCGGTGTTACTGAGGAATAAACCCCGGGGCAGAGGGAGGGATCGGTGTTACTGAAGAATAAACCCTGGGGCAGAGTGAGGGATCGGTGTTACTGAGGAATATACCCCGGGGCAGAGTGAGGGATCGGTGATGTTACTGAGGATTAAACGACGTTGCAGAGTGAGGGATCGGTGTTACTGAGGAATAAACCCCGGGGCAGAGTGAGGGATCGCTGATGTTACTGAGGAATAAACCCCGGGGCACAGTGAGGGATCGGTGATGTTACTGATGAATAAACCCCAGGGCAGACTGAGCGATCGGTGTTACTGAGGAATAAACCCTGGGGCAGAGTGAGGGATCGGTGATGTTACTGAGGAATAAACCCCGGGGCAGTTTGTGGGATCGGTGATGTTACTGAGGAATAAACCCTGGGGCAGAGTGAGGGATCGCTGATGTTACTGAGGAATAAACCCCGGGGCAGAGTGAGGGATCAGTGTTACTGAGGAATAAACCCCGGGGCAGAGTGAGGGATCGGTGATGTTACTGAGGAATAAACCCCGGGGCAGAGTGAGGTATCGGTGATGTTACTGAGGAATAAACCCCGGGGCAGAGTGAGGGATCGGTGTTACTGAGGAATAAACCCTGGGGCAGAGTGATGGATCGGTGATGTTACTGAGGAATATATCCCGGTGCAGAGTGAGGGATCGGTGTTACTGAGGAATAAACCCCGAGGCAGAGTGGGGGTTCGGTGATGTTACTGAGGAATAAACCCCGGTGCAGTGTGAGAGATTGGTGTTACTGAGGAATAAACCCCGGGGCAGAGTGAGGGATCTGTAATGTTACTGAGGAAAAAACCCCGGGCAGAGTGAGGGATCGGTGATGTTACTGAGGAATAAACCCCGGGGCAGAGTGAGGGATCGGTGATGTTACTGAGGAATAAACCCCAGGGCAAGAGTGAGGAATCGGTGTTACTGAGGAATAAATCCCGGGGCAATGTGAGTGATCCGTGATGTTACTGAGGAATAAACCCCGGGGCAGATTGAGGGATCGGTGATGTCACTGAGGAATAAACCCCGGGGCAGATTGAGGGATCGGTCTAACTGAGGAATAAACCCCTTGGTAGACTGAGGGATCGGTAATGTTACTGAGGAATATACCCCAGGGCAGAGTGAGGGATCGGTAATGTTACTGAGGAATAAACCCCTGGGCAGAGTGAGGGATCGGTGATGTTACTGAGGAATAAACCCCGGGGCAGAGTGAGGGATCGGTGATGTTACTGAGGAATAAACCCCAGGGCAGAGTGAGGAATCGGTGTTACTGAGGAATAAATCCCGGGGCAGAGTGAGTGATCCGTGATGTTACTGAGGAATAAACCTCGGGGCAGAGGGAGGGATCGGTGTTACTGCGGAATAAACCCTGGGGCAGAGTGAGGGATCGGTGTTACTGAGGAATATACCCCGGGGCAGAGTGAGGGATCGGTGATGTTACTGAGGAATAAACCCCAGGGCAGAGTGAGGGATCGGTGTTACTGAGGAATAAAACCCTTGGCAGACCGAGGGATCGGTAATGTTACTGAGGAAGAAACGCCAGGGCAGAGTGAGGAATCGGTAATGTTACTGAGGAATAAACCCCTGGGCAGATTGAGGGATCGGTGATGTTACTGAGGAATAAACCCTGGGGCAGATTGAGGGATCGCTGATGTTACTGAGGAATAAACCCCGGGGCAGAGTGATAGATAGGTGATGTTACTGAGGAATATATCCTGGTGCAGAGTGAGGGATCGGTGTTACTGAGGAATAAACCCCGGGGCAGAGTGAGGGATCTGTGTTACTGAGGAATAAACCCAGGGGCAGAGTGAGGGATCGGTGTTACTGAGGAATAAACCCTGGGGCAGAGTGAGGGATCGGTGATGTTACTGTGGAATAAACCCCGGGGCAGAGTGAGGGATCGGTGTTACTGAGGAATAAACCCCTTGGCAGACTGAGGGATCGGTAAAGTTACTGAGGAATAAACCCCAGGGCAGAGTGAGGGATCGGTAATGTTACTGAGGAATAAACCCTGGGGCAGAGTGAGGGATCGGTGATGTTACCGAGGAATAAACACCGGGGCAGAGTGAGGGATCGGTGTAACTGAGGAATAAACCCCTTGGCAGACCGAGGGATCGGTAATGTTACTGAGGAATAAACACCAGGGCAGAGTGAGGGATCGGTAATGTTACTGAGGAATAAACCCCGGGGCAGAGTGAGGGATCTGTAATGTTACTAAGGAATAAACCCCGGGCAGAGTGAGGGATCGGTGATGTTACTGAGGAATAAACCCCGGGGCAGAGTGAGGGATCGGTGATGTTACTGAGGAATAAACCCCAGGGCAAGAGTGAGGAATCGGTGTTACTGAGGAATAAATCCCGGGGCAATGTGAGTGATCCGTGATGTTACTGAGGAATAAACCCCGGGGCAGATTGAGGGATCGGTGATGTCACTGAGGAATAAACCCCGGGGCAGATTGAGGGATCGGTCTAACTGAGGAATAAACCCCTTGGTAGACTGAGGGATCGGTGATGTTACTGAGGAATAAACCCCGGGGCAGAGTGAGGGATCGGTGTTACTGAGGAATAAACCCTGGGGCAGAGTGAGGGATCAGTGTTACTGAGGAATAAACCCTGGGGCAGAGTGAGGGATCGGTGATGTTACTGAGGAATAAACCCCGTGGCAGAGTGAGGGATCGGTGTTACTGAGGAATAAACCCCGGGGCAGAGTGAGGGATCGGTGTTACTGAGGAATAAACCCCGGGGCAGTGTGTGGGATCGGTGATGTTACTGAGGAATAAACACCGGGGCAGAGTGAGGAAGCGGTGTTACTGAGGAATAAACCCCGGGGCAGAGTGAGGGATCGGTGATGTTACTGAGGAATAAACCCCGGGGCAGAGTGAGGGATCGGTGTTACTGAGGAATAAACCCTGGGGCAGAGTGAGGGATCGGTGATGTTACTGAGGAATAAACCCCGGGGCAGAGTGAGGGATCGGTGTTACTGAGGAATAAACCCCGGGGCAGAGTGAGGGATCGGTGTTACTGAGGAATAAACCCCGGGGCAGTGTGAGGGATCGGTGATGTTACTGAGGAATAAACCACGGCGCAGAGTAAGGTATCGGTGATGTTACTGAGGAATAAACCCCGGTGCAGAGTGAGGGATCGGTGTTACTGAGGAATAAGCCCCGGGGCAGAGTGGTGGTTCGGTGATGTTACTGAGGAATAAACCCCGGTGCAGTGTGAGAGATTGGTGTTACTGAGGAATAAACCCCGGGGCAGAGTGAGGGTTCGGTGATGTTACTGAGAAATAAACCCTGGGGCAGAGTGAAGGATCTGTGTTACTGAGGAATAAACCCCGGGTCAGAGTGAGGGATCGCTGATGTTACTGAGGAATAAACCCCGGGGCAGAGTGAGGGATCGGTGATGTTACTGAGGAATAAACCCCGGGGCAGAGTGAGGGATCGGTGTAACTGAGGAATAAACCCCTTGGCAGACTGAGGGATCGATAATGTTACTGAGGAATAAACCGCAGGGCAGAGTGAGGAATCGGTAATGTTACTGAGGAATAAACCCCTGGGCAGAGTGAGGGATCGGTGATGTTACTGAGGAATAAACCCCGGGTCAGAGTGAGGGATCGGTGATTTTACTGAGGAATAAACACCGGGGCAGAGTGAGGAAGCGGTGTTACTGAGGAATAAACCCCGGGGCAGAGTGAGGGATCGGTGATGTTACTGAGGAATATATCCCGGTGCAGAGTGAGGGATCGGTGTTACTGAGGAATAAACCCCGGGGTAGAGTGAGGGATCGGTGTAATGAGGAATAAACCCCTTGGCAGACCGAGGGATCGGTAATGTTACTGAGGAATAAACCCCAGGGCAGAGTGAGGGATCGGTAATGTTACTGAGGAATAAACCCCTGGGCAGAGTGAGGGATCGGTGATGTTACTGAGGAATAAACCCTAGGGCACAGTGATGGATCGGTGATGTTACTGAGGAATAAACCCCGGGGTAGAGTGAGGGATCGGTGTAACTGAGGAATAAAACCCTTGGCAGACCGAGGGATCGGTAATGTTACTGAGGAAGAAACGCCAGGGCAGAGTGAGGAATCGGTAATGTTACTGAGGAATAAACCCCTGGGCAGATTGAGGGATCGGTGATGTTACTGAGGAATAAACCCTGGGGCAGATTGAGCGATCGCTGATTTTACTGAGGAATCAACCCCGGGGCAGAGTGATAGATAGGTGATGTTACTGAGGAATATATCCTGGTGCAGAGTGAGGGATCGGTGTTACTGAGGAATAAACCCCGGGGCAGAGTGAGGGATCTGTGTTACTGAGGAATAAACCCAGGGGCAGAGTGAGGGATCGGTGTTACTGAGGAATAAACCCTGGGGCAGAGTGAGGGATCGGTGATGTTACTGAGGAATAAACCCCGGGGCAGAGTGAGGGATCGGTGTTACTGAGGAATAAACCCCGGGGCAGAGTGAGGGATCGGTGTTACTGAGGAATAAACCCCGGGGCAGTGTGAGGGATCGGTGATGTTACTGAGGAATAAACCACGGCGCAGAGTAAGGTATCGGTGATGTTACTGAGGAATAAACCCCGGTGCAGAGTGAGGGATCGGTGTTACTGAGGAATAAGCCCCGGGGCAGAGTGGGGGTTCGGTGATGTTACTGAGGAATAAACCCCGGTGCAGTGTGAGAGATTGGTGTTACTGAGGAATAAACCCCGGGGCAGAGTGAGGGTTCGGTGATGTTACTGAGAAATAAACCCTGGGGCAGAGTGAAGGATCTGTGTTACTGAGGAATAAACCCCGGGTCAGAGTGAGGGATCGCTGATGTTACTGAGGAATAAACCCCGGGGCAGAGTGAGGGATCGGTGATGTTACTGAGGAATAAACCCCGGGGCAGAGTGAGGGATCGGTGTAACTGAGGAATAAACCCCTTGGCAGACTGAGGGATCGATAATGTTACTGAGGAATAAACCCCAGGGCAGAGTGAGGAATCGGTAATGTTACTGAGGAATAAACCCCTGGGCAGAGTGAGGGATCGGTGATGTTACTGAGGAATAAACCCCGGGTCAGAGTGAGGAATCGGTGATTTTACTGAGGAATAAACACCGGGGCAGAGTGAGGAAGCGGTGTTACTGAGGAATAAACCCCGGGGCAGAGTGAGGGATCGGTGATGTTACTGAGGAATATATCCCGGTGCAGAGTGAGGGATCGGTGTTACTGAGGAATAAACCCCGGGGGAGAGTGAGGGATCGGTGTAATGAGGAATAAACCCCTTGGCAGACCGAGGGATCGGTAATGTTACTGAGGAATAAACCCCAGGGCAGAGTGAGGGATCGGTAATGTTACTGAGGAATAAACCCCTGGGCAGAGTGAGGGATCGGTGATGTTACTGAGGAATAAACCCTGGGGCAGATTGAGCGATCGCTGATGTTACTGAGGAATAAACCCCGGGGCAGAGTGATAGATAGGTGATGTTACTGAGGAATATATCCTGGTGCAGAGTGAGGGATCGGTGTTACTGAGGAATAAACCCCGGGGCAGAGTGAGGGATCTGTGTTACTGAGGAATAAACCCAGGGGCAGAGTGAGGGATCGGTGTTACTGAGGAATAAACCCCGGGGCAGAGTGAGGGATCGGTGATGTTACTGAGGAATAAACCCCGGGGCAGAGTGAGGGATTGGTGTTACTGAGGAATAAACCCCTTGGCAGACTGAGGGATCGGTAAAGTTACTGAGGAATAAACCCCAGGGCAGAGTGAGGGATCGGTAATGTTACTGAGGAATAAACCCCGGGGCAGAGTGAGGGATCGGTGATGTTACCGAGGAATAAACACCGGGGCAGAGTGAGGGATCGGTGTAACTGAGGAATAAACCCCTTGGCAGACCGAGGGATCGGTAATGTTTCTGAGGAATAAACCCCAGGGCAGAGTGAGGGATCGGTGATGTTACTGAGGAATATATCCCGGTGCAGAGTGAGGGATCGGTGTTACTGAGGAAAAAACCCCGGAGCAGAGTTGGGGTTCGGTGATGTTACTGAGGAATAAACCCCGGTGCAGTGTGAGAGATTGGTGTTACTGAGGAATAAACCCCGGGGCAGAGTGAGGGTTCGGTGATGTTACTGAGGAATAAACCCTGGGGCAGAGTGAAGGATCTGTGTTACTGAGGAATAAACCCCGGGTCAGAGTGAGGGATCGCTGATGTTACTGAGGAATAAACCCCGGGGCAGAGTGAGGGATCGGAGATGTTACTGAGGAATAAACCCCGGGGCAGAGTGAGCGATCGGTGTTACTGAGGAATAAACCCTGGGGCAGAGTGAGGGATTGGTGATGTTACTGAGGAATAAACCCCGGGGCAGTGTGTGGGATCGGTGATTTTACTGAGGAATAAACCCTGGGGCAGAGTGAGGGATCGGTGATGTTACTGAGGAATAAACCCCGGGTCAGAGTGAGGGATCGGTGTAACTGAGGAATAAACCCCTTGGCAGACTGAGGGATCGGTAATGTTACTGAGGAATAAACCTTAGGGCAGACTGAGGGATCGGTGTTACTGAGGAATAAACTCCGGGGCAGAGTGAGGGATCGGTGTTACTGAGGAATAAAACCCGGAGCAGAGAGAGGGATCGGTGAAGTTACTGAGGAATAAACCCCGGGGCAGAGTGAGGTATCGGTGATGTTACTGAGGAATAAACCCCGGGGCAGAGTGAGGGATCGGTGTTACTGAGGAATAAACCCTGGGGCAGAGTGATGGATCGGTGATGTTACTGAGGAATATATCCCGGTGCAGAGTGAGGGATCGGTGTTACTGAGGAATAAACCCCGGGGCAGAGTGAGGGATCGGTGATGTTACTGAGGAATAAACCCTGGGGCAGAGTGAAGGATCTGTGTTACTGAGGAATAAACCCCGGGTCAGAGTGAGGGATCGCTGATGTTACTGAGGAATAAACCCCGGGGCAGAGTGAGTGATCGGTGATGTTACTGAGGAATAAACCCCGGGGCAGAGTGAGCGATCGGTGTTACTGAGGAATAAACCCTGGGGCAGAGTGAGGGATCGGTGTTACTGAGGAATAAACCCCGGGGCAGAGTGAGGGATCGGTGATGTTACTGAGGAGTAAACCCCGGGGCAGAGTGAGGGATCGGTGATGTTACTGAGGAATAAACCCCTTGGCAAACTGAGGGCTCGGTAATGTTACTGAGGAATAAACCCCAGGGCAGAGTGAGGGATCGGTAATGTTACTGAGGAATAAACCCCGGGGCAGAGTGAGGGATCGGTGATGTTACTGAGGAATAAACCCCTGGGCAGAGTGAGGGATCGGTGATGTTACTGAGGAATAAACCCCGGGGCAGAGTGAGGGATCGGTGATGTTACTGAGGAATAAACACCGGGGCAGAGTGAGGGATCAGTGATGTTACTGAGGAATAAACCCCGGGTCAGAGTGAGGGATCGGTGATGTTACTGAGGAATAAACCCTGGGGCAGAATGAGGGATCGGTGATATTACTGGGGAATAAACCCCGGGGCAGAGTGAGGAATCGGTGATGTTACTGAGGAATAAACCCCGGGGCAGAGTGAGGGATCGGTGTTGCTGAGGAATAATCCCCGGGGCAGAGTGAGGGATCGGTGATGTTTCTGAGGAATAAACCCCGGGGCTGAGTGAGGGATCGGTGATGTTACTGAGGAATAAACCCCGGGGCAGAGTGAGGGATCGGTGTTACTGAGGAATAAATCCCGGGGCAGAGTGAGTGATCCGTGATGTTACTGAGGATAAACCCCAAGGCAGAGTGAGAGATCAGTGTTACTGAGGAATAAACACCGGGGCAGAGTGAGGGATCGGTGATGTTACTGCGGAATAAACCCTGTGGCAGAGTGAAGGATCTGTGTTACTGACAAATAAACCCCGGGTCAGAGTGAGGGATCGGTGATGTTACTGAGGAATAAACCCTGGGGCAGAATGAGGGATCGGTGATATTACTGGGGAATAAACCCCGGGGCAGAGTGAGGGATCGGTGATGTTACTGAGGAATAAACCCCGGGGCAGAGTGAGAGATCGGTGTTACTGAGGAATAAACCCCGGGGCAGAGGGAGGGATCGGTGTTACTGAAGAATAAACCCTGGGGCAGAGTGAGGGATCGGTGTTACTGAGGAATATACCCCGGGGCAGAGTGATGGATCGGTGATGTTACTGAGGAATAAACGACGTTGCAGACTGAGGGATCGGTGTTACTGAGGAATAAACTCCGGGGCAGAGTGAGGGATCGGTGTTACTGAGGAATAAAACCCGGGGCAGAGAGAGGGATCGGTGAAGTTACTGAGGAATAAACCCCGGGGCAGAGTGAGGTATCGGTGATGTTACTGAGGAATAAACCCCGGGGCAGAGTGAGGGATCGGTGTTACTGAGGAATAAACCCTGGGGCAGAGTGATGGATCGGTGATGTTACTAAGGAATATATCCCGGTGCAGAGTGAGGGATCGGTGTTACTGAGGAATAAACCCCGGGGCAGAGTGAGGGATCGGTGATGTTACTGAGGAATAAACCCTGGGGCAGAGTGAAGGATCTGTGTTACTGAGGAATAAACCCCGGGTCAGAGTGAGGGATCGCTGATGTTACTGAGGAATAAACCCCGGGGCAGAGTGAGGGATCGGTGATGTTACTGAGGAATAAACCCCGGGGCAGAGTGAGCGATCGGTGTTACTGAGGAATAAACCCTGGGTCAGATTGAGGGATCGGTGTTACTGAGGAATAAACCCCGGGGCAGAGTGAGGGATCGGTGATGTTACTGAGGAATAAACCCTGTGGCAGAGTGAAGGATCTGTGTTACTGACGAATAAACCCCGGGTCAGAGTGAGGGATCGGTGATGTTACTGAGGAATAAACCCTGGGGCAGAATGAGGGATCGGTGATATTACTGGGGAATAAACCCCGAGGCAGAGTGAGGGATCGGTGATGTTACTGAGGAATAAACCCCGGGGCAGAGTGAGGGATCGGTGATGTTACCGAGGAATAAACACCGGGGCAGAGTGAGGGATCGGTGTAACTGAGGAATAAACCCCTTGGCAGACCGAGGGATCGGTAATGTTTCTGAGGAATAAACCCCAGGGCAGAGTGAGGGATCGGTGATGTTACTGAGGAATATATCCCGGTGCAGAGTGAGGGATCGGTGTTACTGAGGAAAAAACCCCGGGGCAGAGTTGGGGTTCGGTGATGTTACTGAGGAATAAACCCCGGTGCAGTGTGAGAGATTGGTGTTACTGAGGAATAAACCCCGGGGCAGAGTGAGGGTTCGGTGATGTTACTGAGGAATAAACCCTGGGGCAGAGTGAAGGATCTGTGTTACTGAGGAATAAACCCCGGGTCAGAGTGAGGGATCGCTGATGTTACTGAGGAATAAACCCCGGGGCAGTGTGTGGGATCGGTGATTTTACTGAGGAATAAACCCTGGGGCAGAGTGAGGGATCGGTGATGTTACTGAGGAATAAACCCCGGGTCAAAGTGAGGGATCGGTGTAACTGAGGAATAAACCCCTTGGCAGACTGAGGGATCGGTAATGTTACTGAGGAATAAACCTTAGGGCAGACTGAGGGATCGGTGTTACTGAGGAATAAACTCCGGGGCAGAGTGAGGGATCGGTGTTACTGAGGAATAAAACCCGGAGCAGAGAGAGGGATCGGTGAAGTTACTGAGGAATAAACCCCGGGGCAGAGTGAGGTATCGGTGATGTTACTGAGGAATAAACCCCGGGGCAGAGTGAGGGATCGGTGTTACTGAGGAATAAACCCTGGGGCAGAGTGATGGATCGGTGATGTTACTGAGGAATATATCCCGGTGCAGAGTGAGGGATCGGTGTTACTGAGGAATAAACCCCGGGGCAGAGTGAGGGATCGGTGATGTTACTGAGGAATAAACCCTGGGGCAGAGTGAAGGATCTGTGTTACTGAGGAATAAACCCCGGGTCAGAGTGAGGGATCGCTGATGTTACTGAGGAATAAACCCCGGGGCAGAGTGAGTGATCGGTGATGTTACTGAGGAATAAACCCCGGGGCAGAGTGAGCGATCGGTGTTACTGAGGAATAAACCCTGGGGCAGAGTGAGGGATCGGTGTTACTGAGGAATAAACCCCGGGGCAGAGTGAGGGATCGGTGATGTTACTGAGGAATAAACCCCGGGGCAGAGTGAGGGATCGGTGATGTTACTGAGGAATAAACCCCTTGGCAAACTGAGGGCTCGGTAATGTTACTGAGGAATAAACCCCAGGGCAGAGTGAGGGATCGGTAATGTTACTGAGGAATAAACCCCGGGGCAGAGTGAGGGATCGGTGATGTTACTGAGGAATAAACCCCGGGGCAGAGTGAGGGATCGGTGTAACTGAGGAATAAACCCCTTGGCAGACTGAGGGATCGGTAATGTTACTGAGGAATAAACCCCAGGGCAGAGTGAGGAATCGGTAATGTTACTGAGGAATAAACCCCTGGGCAGAGTGAGGGATCGGTGATGTTACTGAGGAATAAACCCCGGGGCAGAGTGAGGGATCGGTGATGTTACTGAGGAATAAACACCGGGGCAGAGTGAGGGATCGGTGATGTTACTGAGGAATAAACCCCGGGTCAGAGTGAGGGATCGGTGATGTTACTGAGGAATAAACCCTGGGGCAGAATGAGGGATCGGTGATATTACTGGGGAATAAACCCCGGGGCAGAGTGAGGAATCGGTGATGTTACTGAGGAATAAACCCCGGGGCAGAGTGAGGGATCGGTGTTGCTGAGGAATAATCCCCGGGGCAGAGTGAGGGATCGGTGATGTTTCTGAGGAATAAACCCCGGGGCTGAGTGAGGGATCGGTGATGTTATTGAGGAATAAACCCCGGGGCAGAGTGAGGGATCGGTGTTACTGAGGAATAAATCCCGGGGCAGAGTGAGTGATCCGTGATGTTACTGAGGATAAACCCCAAGGCAGAGTGAGAGATCAGTGTTACTGAGGAATAAACACCGGGGCAGAGTGAGGGATCGGTGATGTTACTGAGGAATAAACCCTGTGGCAGAGTGAAGGATCTGTGTTACTGACAAATAAACCCCGGGTCAGAGTGAGGGATCGGTGATGTTACTGAGGAATAAACCCTGGGGCAGAATGAGGGATCGGTGATATTACTGGGGAATGAACCCCGGGGCAGAGTGAGAGATCGGTGTTACTGAGGAATAAACCCCGGGGCAGAGGGAGGGATCGGTGTTACTGAAGAATAAACCCTGGGGCAGAGTGAGGGATCGGTGTTACTGAGGAATATACCCCGGGGCAGAGTGAGGGATCGGTGATGTTACTGAGGATTAAACGACGTTGCAGAGTGAGGGATCGGTGTTACTGAGGAATAAACCCCGGGGCAGAGTGAGGGATCGCTGATGTTACTGAGGAATAAACCCCGGGGCACAGTGAGGGATCGGTGATGTTACTGATGAATAAACCCCGGGGCAGAGTGAGCGATCGGTGTTACTGAGGAATAAACCCTGGGGCAGAGTGAGGGATCGGTGATGTTACTGAGGAATAAACCCCGGGGCAGTGTGTGGGATCGGTGATGTTACTGAGGAATAAACCCTGGGGCAGAGTGAGGGATCGGTGATGTTACTGAGGAATAAACCCCGGGGCAGAGTGAGGGATCAGTGTTACTGAGGAATAAACCCCGGGGCAGAGTGAGGGATCGGTGATGTTACTGAGGAATAAACCCCGGGGCAGAGTGAGGTATCGGTGATGTTACTGAGGAATAAACCCCGGGGCAGAGTGAGGGATCGGTGTTACTGAGGAATAAACCCTGGGGCAGAGTGATGGATCGGTGATGTTACTGAGGAATATATCCCGGTGCAGAGTGAGGGATCGGTGTTACTGAGGAATAAACCCCGAGGCAGAGTGGGGGTTCGGTGATGTTACTGAGGAATAAACCCCGGTGCAGTGTGAGATATTGGTGTTACTGAGGAATAAACCCCGGGGCAGAGTGAGGGATCGGTGATGTTACTCAGGAATAAACCCGGGGGCAGAGTGAAGGATCTGTGTTACTGAGGAATAAACCCCGGGGCAGAGTGAGGGATCGCTGATGTTACTGAGGAATAAACCCCGGGGCAGAGTGAGCGATCGGTGTTACAGAGGAATAAACCCTGGGGCAGAGTGAGGGATTGGTGATGTTACTGAGGAATAAACCCCGGGGCAGTGTGTGGGATCGGTGATTTTACTGAGGAATAAACCCTGGGGCAGAGTGAGGGATTGGTGATGTTACTGAGGAATAAACCCCGGGGCAGAGTGAGGGATCGGTGTAACTGAGGAATAAACCCCTTGGCAGACTGAGGGATCGGTAATTTTACTGAGGAATAAACCTTAGGGCAGAGTGAGGGATCGGTGATGTTACTGAGGAATAAACCCCGGGGCAGAGTGAGGGATCGGTGATGTTACTGAGGAATAAACCCCGGGGCAGAGTGAGGGATCGGTGATGTTACTGAGGAATAAACGACGTTGCAGACTGAGTGATCGGTGTTACTGAGGAATAAACTCCGGGGCAGAGTGAGGGATCGGTGTTACTGAGGAATAAAACCCGGGGCAGAGAGAGGGATCGGTGAAGTTACTGAGGAATAAACCCCGGGGCAGAGTGAGGTATCGGTGATGTTACTGAGGAATAAACCCCGGGGCAGAGTGAGGGATCGGTGTTACTGAGGAATAAACCCTGGGGCAGAGTGATGGATCGGTGATGTTACTAAGGAATATATCCCGGTGCAGAGTGAGGGATCGGTGTTACTGAGGAATAAACCCCGGGGCAGAGTGAGGGATCGGTGATGTTACTGAGGAATAAACCCTGGGGCAGAGTGAAGGATCTGTGTTACTGAGGAATAAACCCCGGGTCAGAGTGAGGGATCGCTGATGTTACTGAGGAATAAACCCCGGGGCAGAGTGAGGGATCGGTGATGTTACTGAGGAATAAACCCCGGGGCAGAGTGAGCGATCGGTGTTACTGAGGAATAAACCCTGGGTCAGAGTGAGGGATCGGTGTTACTGAGGAATAAACCCCGGGGCAGAGTGAGGGATCGGTGATGTTACTGAGGAATAAACCCTGTGGCAGAGTGAAGGATCTGTGTTACTGACGAATAAACCCCGGGTCAGAGTGAGGGATCGGTGATGTTACTGAGGAATAAACCCTGGGGCAGAATGAGGGATCGGTGATATTACTGGGGAATAAACCCCGGGGCAGAGTGAGGGATCGGTGATGTTACTGAGGAATAAACCCCGGGGCAGAGTGAGAGATCGGTGTTACTGAGGAATAAACCCCGGGGCAGAGGGAGGGATCGGTGTTACTGAAGAATAAACCCTGGGGCAGAGTGAGGGATCGGTGTTACTGAGGAATATACCCCGGGGCAGAGTGAGGGATCGCTGATGTTACTGAGGAATAAACCCCGGGGCACAGTGAGGGATCGGTGATGTTACTGATGAATAAACCCCAGGACAGACTGAGCGATCGGTGTTACTGAGGAATAAACCCTGGGGCAGAGTGAGGGATCGGTGATGTTACTGAGGAATAAACCCCGGGGCAGTGTGTGGGATCGGTGATGTTACTGAGGAATAAACCCTGGGGCAGAGTGAGGGATCGCTGATGTTACTGAGGAATAAACCCCGGGGCAGAGTGAGGGATAAGTGTTACTGAGGAATAAACCCCTGGGCAGAGTGAGGGATCGGTGATGTTACTGAGGAATAAACCCCGGGGCAGAGTGAGGTATCGGTGATGTTACTGAGGAATAAACCCCGGGGCAGAGTGAGGGATCGGTGATGTTACTGAGGAATAAACCCCGGGGCAGAGTGAGGGATCGGTGATGTTACTGAGGAATAAACGACGTTGCAGACTGAGGGATCGGTGTTACTGAGGAATAAACTCCGGGGCAGAGTGAGGGATCGGTGTTACTGAGGAATAAAACCCGGGGCAGAGAGAGGGATCGGTGAAGTTACTGAGGAATAAACCCCGGGGCAGAGTGAGGTATCGGTGATGTTACTGAGGAATAAACCCCGGGGCAGAGTGAGGGATCGGTGTTACTGAGGAATAAACCCTGGGGCAGAGTGATGGATCGGTGATGTTACTGAGGAATATATCCCGGTGCAGAGTGAGGGATCGGTGTTACTGAGGAATAAACCCCGGGGCAGAGTGAGGGATCGGTGATGTTACTGAGGAATAAACCCTGGGGCAGAGTGAAGGATCTGTGTTACTGAGGAATAAACCCCGGGTCAGAGTGAGGGATCGCTGATGTTACTGAGGAATAAACCCCGGGACAGAGTGAGGGATCGGTGATGTTACTGAGGAATAAACCCCGGGGCAGAGTTAGCGATCGGTGTTACTGAGGAATAAACCCTGTGGCAGAGTGAAGGATCTGTGTTACTGACGAATAAACCCCGGGTCAGAGTGAGGTATCGGTGATGTTACTGAGGAATAAACCCTGGGGCAGAATGAGGGATCGGTGATATTACTGGGGAATAAACCCCGGGGCAGAGTGAGGTATCGGTGATGTTACTGAGGAATAAACCCCGGGGCAGAGTGAGAGATCGGTGTTACTGAGGAATAAACCCCGGGGCAGAGTGAGCGATCGGTGTTACTGAGGAATAAACCCTGGGGCAGAGTGAGGGATTGGTGATGTTACTGAGGAATAAACCCCGGGGCAGAGTGAGGGATCGGTGATGTTACTGAGGAATAAACCCTGGGGCAGAGTGAGGGATCGGTGATGTTACTGAGGTATAAACCCCGGGGCAGAGTGAGGGATCTGTGTAACTGAGGAATAAACCCCTTGGCAGACTGAGGGATCGGTAATGTTACTGAGGAATAAACCTTAGGGCAGACTGAGGGATCGGTGATGTTACTGAGGAATAAACCCCGGGGCAGAGTGAGGGATCGGTGATGTTACTGAGGAATAAACCCCGGGGCAGAGTGAGGGATCGGTGATGTTACTGAGGAATAAACGACGTTGCAGACTGAGGGATCGGTGTTACTGAGGAATAAACTCCGGGGCAGAGTGAGGGATCGGTGTTACTGAGGAATAAAACCCGGGGCAGAGAGAGGGATCGGTGAAGTTACTGAGGAATAAACCCCGGGGCAGAGTGAGGTATCGGTGATGTTACTGAGGAATAAACCCCGGGGCAGAGTGAGGGATCGGTGTTACTGAGGAATAAACCCTGGGGCAGAGTGATGGATCGGTGATGTTACTGAGGAATATATCCCGGTGCAGAGTGAGGGATCGCTGATGTTACTGAGGAATAAACCCCGGGGCAGAGTGAGGGATCGGTGATGTTACTGAGGAATAAACCCCGGGGCAGAGTGAGCGATCGGTGTTACTGAGGAATAAACCCTGGGGCAGAGTGAGGGATCGGTGTTACTGAGGAATAAACCCCGGGGCAGAGTGAGGGATCGGTGATGTTACTGAGGAATAAACCCCGGGGCAGAGTGAGGGATCGGTGATGTTACTGAGGAATAAACCCCTTGGCAAACTGAGGGCTCGGTAATGTTACTGAGGAATAAACCCCAGGGCAGAGTGATGGATCGGTAATGTTACTGAGGAATAAACCCCGGGGCAGAGTGAGGGATCGCTGATGTTACTGAGGAATAAACCCCGGGGCAGAGTGAGGGATCGGTGTAACTGAGGAATAAACCCCTTGGCAGACTGAGGGATCGGTAATGTTACTGAGGAATAAACCCCAGGGCAGAGTGAGGAATCGGTAATGTTACTGAGGAATAAACCCCTGGGCAGAGTGAGGGATCGGTGATGTTACTCAGGAATAAACCCCGGGGCAGCGTGAGGGATCGGTGATGTTACTGAGGAATAAACACCGGGGCAGAGTGAGGAAGCGGTGTTACTGAGGAATAAACCCCGGGGCAGAGTGAGGGATCGGTGATGTTACTGAGGATTATATCCCGGTGCAGAGTGAGGGATCGGTGTTACTGAGGAATAAACCCCGAGGCAGAGTGGGGGTTCGGTGATGTTACTGAGGAATAAACCCCGGGGCAGTGTGAGAGATTGGTGTTACTGAGGAATAAACCCCGGGGCAGAGTGAGGGATCGGTGATGTTACTGAGGAATAAATCCTGGGGCAGAGTGAGGGATCGGTGATGTTACTGAGGAATAAACCCCGGGTCAGAGTGAGGGATCGGTGATGTTACTGAGGAATAAACCCTGGGGCAGAATGAGGGATCGGTGATATTACTGGGGAATAAACCCCGGGGCAGAGTGAGGAATCGGTGATGTTACTGAGGAATAAACCCCGGGGCAGAGTGTGGGATCGGTGTTGCTGAGGAATAATCCCCGGGGCAGAGTGAGGGATCGGTGATGTTTCTAAGGAATAAACCCCGGGGCAGAGTGAGGGATCGGTGATGTTACTGAGGAATAAACCCCGGGGCAGAGTGAGGGATCGGTGTTACTGAGGAATAAATCCCGGGGCAGAGTGAGTGATCCGTGATGTTACTGAGGATAAACCCCAAGGCAGAGTGAGAGATCGGTGTTACTGAGGAATAAACACCGGGGCAGAGTGAGGGATCGGTGATGTTACTGAGGAATAAACCCTGTGGCAGAGTGAAGGATCTGTGTTACTGACGAATAAACCCCGGGTCAGAGTGAGGGATCGGTGATGTTACTGAGGAATAAACCCTGGGGCAGTATGAGGGATCGGTGATATTACTGGGGAATAAACCCCCGGGGCAGAGTGAGGGATCGGTGATGTTACTGAGGAATAAACCCCCGGGCAGAGTGAGAGATCGGTGTTACTGAGGAATAAACCCCGGGGCAGAGGGAGGGATCTGTGTTTCTGAAGAATAAACCCTGGGGCAGAGTGAGGGATCGGTGTTACTGAGGAATATACCCCGGGGCAGAGTGAGGGATCGGTGATGTTACTGAGGATTAAACGACGTTGCAGAGTGAGGGATCGGTGTTACTGAGGAATAAACCCCGGGGCAGAGTGAGGGATCGCTGATGTTACTGAGGAATAAACCCCGGGGCACAGTGAGGGATCGGTGATGTTACTGATGAATAAACCCCGGGGCAGAGTGAGCGATCGGTGTTACTGAGGAATAAACCCTGGGGCAGAGTGAGGGATCGGTGATGTTACTGAGGAATAAACCCCGGGGCAGTGTGTGGGATCGGTGATGTTACTGAGGAATAAACCCTGGGGCAGAGTGAGGGATCGGTGATGTTACTGAGGAATAAACCCCGGGGCAGAGTGAGGGATCAGTGTTACTGAGGAATAAACCCCGGGGCAGAGTGAGGGATCGGTGATGTTACTGAGGAATAAACCCCGGGGCAGAGTGAGGTATCGGTGATGTTACTGAGGAATAAACCCCGGGGCAGAGTGAGGGATCGGTGTTACTGAGGAATAACCCCTGGGGCAGAGTGAGGGATCGGTGATGTTACTGAGGAATAAACCCCGGGGCAGAGTGAGGGATCGGTGATGTTGCTAAGGAATAAACCCCGGGGCAGAGTGAGGGATCGGTGTTACTGAGGAATAAACCCCTTGGCAAACTGAGGGATCGGTAATGTTACTGAGGAATAAACCCCAGTGCAGAGTGAGGGATCGGTGATGTTACTGAGGAATAAACCCCGGGGCAGAGTGAGGGATCGGTAATGTTGCTGAGGAATAAACCCCAGGGCAGAGTGAGGGATCGGTGATGTTACTGAGGAATAAACCCCGCGGCAGAGTGAGGGATCGGTGTAACTGAGGAATAAACCCCTTGGCAGACTGAGGGATCGGTAATGTTACTGAGGAATAAACCCCAGGGCAGAGTGAGGAATCGGTAATGTTACTGAGGAATAAACCCCTGGGCAGAGTGAGGGATCGGTGATGTTACTGAGGAATAAACCCCGGGGCAGAGTGAGGGATCGGTGATTTTACTGAGGAATAAACACCGGGGCAGAGTGAGGAAGTGGTGTTACTGAGGAATAAACCCCGGGGCAGAGTGAGGGATCGGTGATGTTACTGAGGATTAAACGACGTTGCAGAGTGAGGGATCGGTGTTACTGAGGAATAAACCCCGGGGCAGAGTGAGGGATCGGTGTTACTGATGAATAAACCCCGGGGCAGAGTGAGAGATCGCTGATGTTACTGAGGAATAAACCCCGGGGCACTGTGAGGGATCAGTGATGTTACTGATGAATAAACCCCGGGGCAGTGTGAGCGATCGGTGTTACTGAGGAATAAACCCTGGGGCAGAGTGAGGGATCGGTGATGTTACTGAGGAATAAACCCCGGGGCAGTGTGTGGGATCGGTGATGTTACTGAGGAATAAACCCTGGGGCAGAATGAGGGATCGGTGAAGTTACTGAGGAATAAACCCCGGGGCAGAGTGAGGGATCAGTGTTACTGAGGAATAAACCCCGGGGCAGAGTGAGGGATCGGTGATGTTACTGAGGAATAAACCCCGGGGCAGAGTGAGGTATCGGTGATGTTACTGAGGAATAAACCCCGGGGCAGAGTGAGGGATCGGTGTTACTGAGGAATAAACCCTGGGGCAGAGTGATGGATCGGTGATGATACTGAGGAATATATCCCGGTGCAGAGTGAGGGATCGGTGTTACTGAGGAATAAACCCCGGGGCAGAGTGGGGGTTCGGTGATGTTACTGAGGAATAAACCCCGGTGCAGTGTGAGAGATTGGTGTTACTGAGGAATAAACCCCGGGGCAGAGTGAGGGATCGGTGATGTTGCTGAGGAATAAACCCCGGGGCAGAGTGAGGGATCGGTAATGTTACTGAGGAATAAACCCCGGGGCAGAGTGAGGGATCGGTGATGTTACTGAGGAATAAACCCCGGTGCAGAGTGAGGGATCGGTGTAACTGAGGAATAAACCCCTTGGCAGACTGAGGGATCGGTAATGTTACTGAGGAATAAACCCCAGGGCAGAGTGAGGAATCGGTAATGTTACTGAGGAATAAACCCCTGGGCAGAGTGAGGGATCGGTGATGTTACTGAGGAATAAACCCCGGGGCAGAGTGAGGGATCGGTGATTTTACTGAGGAATAAACACCGGGGCAGAGTGAGGAAGCGGTGTTACTGAGGAATAAACCCCGGGGCAGAGTGAGGGATCGGTGATGTTACTGAGGAATATATCCCGGTGCAGAGTGAGGGATCGGTGTTACTGAGGAATAAACCCCGGGGCAGAGTGAGGGATCGGTGATGTTACTGAGGAATAAACCCTGAGGCAGAGTGAAGGATCTGTGTTACTGAGGAATAAACCCCGGGTCAGAGTGAGGGATCGCTGATGTTACTGAGGAATAAACCCCGGGGCAGAGTGAGGGATCGGTAATGTTACTGAGGAATAAACCCCGGGGCAGAGTGAGGGATCGGTGTTACTGAGGAATAAACCCTGGGGCAGAGTGAGGGATCGGTGATGTTACTGAGGAATAAACCCCGGGGCAGAGTGAGGGATCGGTGTTACTGAGGAATAAACCCCGGGGCAGAGTGAGGGATCGGTGTTACTGAGGAATAAACCGCGGGGCAGTGTGAGAGATCGGTGATGTTACTGAGGAATAAACGACGTTGCAGACTGAGGGATCGGTGTTACTGAGGAATAAACCCCGGGGCAGTGTGAGAGATCGGTGATGTTACTGAGGAATAAACGACGTTGCAGACTGAGGGATCGGTGTTACTGAGGAAAAAACCACGGGGCAGAGTAAGGTATCGGTGATGTTACTGAGGAATAAACCCCGGGGCAGAGTGAGGGATCGGTGTTACTGAGGAATAAACCCCGGGGCAGAGTGGGGGTTCGGTGATGTTACTGAGGAATAAACCACGGTGCAGTGTGAGAGATTGGTGTTACTGAGGAATAAACCCCGGGGCAGAGTGAGGGTTCGGTGATGTTACTGAGGAATAAACCCTGGGGCAGAGTGAAGGATCTGTGTTACTGAGGAATAAACCCCGGGTCAGAGTGAGGGATCGCTGATGTTACTGAGGAATAAACCCCGGGGCAGAGTGAGGGATCGGTGATGTTACTGAGGAATAAACCCCGGGGCAGAGTGAGCGATCGGTGTTACTGAGGAATAAACCCTGGGGCAGAGTGAGGGATCGGTGATGTTACTGAGGAATAAACCCCGGGGCAGTGTGTGGGATCGGTGATTTTACTGAGGAATAAACCCTGGGGCAGAGTGAGGGATCGGTGATGTTACTGAGGAATAAACCCGGGGGCAGAGTGAGGGATCGGTGTAACTGAGGAATAAACCCCTTGGCAGACTGAGGGATCGGGAATGTTACTGAGGAATAAACCCTAGGGCAGAGTGAGGGATCGGTGATGTTACTGAGGAATAAACCCCGGGGCAGAGTGAGAGATCGGTGATCTTACTGAGGAATAAACCCCGGGGCAGAGTGAGGGATCGGTGATGTTACTGAGGAATAAACGACGTTGCAGACTGAGGGATTGGTGTTACTGAGGAATAAACTCCGGGGCAGAGTGAGGGATCGGTGTTACTGAGGAATAAAACCCGGGGCAGAGAGAGGGATCGGTGAAGTTACTGTGGAATGAACCCCGGGGCAGAGTGAGGTATCGGTGATGTTACTGAGGAATAAACCCCGGGGCAGAGTGAGGGATCGGTGTTACTGAGGAATAAACCCTGGGGCAGAGTGATGGATCGGTGATGTTACTGAGGAATATATCCCGGTGCAGAGTGAGTGATCCGTGATGTTACTGAGGAATAAACCCCGGGGCAGAGTTGGGGTTCGGTGATGTTACTGAGGAATAAACCCCGGGGCAGAGTGAGGGATCGGTGTTACGGAGGAATAATCCCCGGGGCAGAGTGAGGGATCGGTGATGTTTCTGAGGAATAAACCCCGGGGCAGAGTGAGGGATCGGTGATGTTACTGAGGAATAAACCCCGGGGCAGAGTGAGGGATCGGTGTTACTGAGGAATAAATCCCGGGACAGAGTGAGTGATCCGTGATGTTACTGAGGATAAACCCCAAGGCAGAGTGAGAGATCGGTGTTACTGAGGAATAAACACCGGGGCAGAGTGAGGGATCGGTGATGTTACTGAGGAATAAACCCTGGGGCAGAGTGAAGGATGTGTGTTACTGAGGAATAAACCCCTTGGCAGACTGAGGGATCGGTAATGTTACTGAGGAATAAACCCTGGGGCAGAGTGAGGGATCGGTGATGTTACTGAGGTATAAACCCCGGGGCAGAGTGAGGGATCTGTGTAACTGAGGAATAAACCCCTTGGCAGACTGAGGGATCGGTAATGTTACTGAGGAATAAACCTTAGGGCAGACTGAGGGATCGGTGATGTTACTGAGGAATAAACCCCGGGGCAGAGTGAGGGATCGGTGATGTTACTGAGGAATAAACCCCGGGGCAGAGTGAGGGATCGGTGATGTTACTGAGGAATAAACGACGTTGCAGACTGAGGGATCGGTGTTACTGAGGAATAAACTCCGGGGCAGAGTGAGGGATCGGTGTTACTGAGGAATAAAACCCGGGGCAGAGAGAGGGATCGGTGAAGTTACTGAGGAATAAACCCCGGGGCAGAGTGAGGTATCGGTGATGTTACTGAGGAATAAACCCCGGGGCAGAGTGAGGGATCGGTGTTACTGAGGAATAAACCCTGGGGCAGAGTGATGGATCGGTGATGTTACTGAGGAATATATCCCGGTGCAGAGTGAGGGATCGCTGATGTTACTGAGGAATAAACCCCGGGGCAGAGTGAGGGATCGGTGATGTTACTGAGGAATAAACCCCGGGGCAGAGTGAGCGATCGGTGTTACTGAGGAATAAACCCTGGGGCAGAGTGAGGGATCGGTGTTACTGAGGAATAAACCCCGGGGCAGAGTGAGGGATCGGTGATGTTACTGAGGAATAAACCCCGGGGCAGAGTGAGGGATCGGTGATGTTACTGAGGAATAAACCCCTTGGCAAACTGAGGGCTCGGTAATGTTACTGAGGAATAAACCCCAGGGCAGAGTGAGGGATCGGTAATGTTACTGAGGAATAAACCCCGGGGCAGAGTGAGGGATCGGTGATGTTACTGAGGAATAAACCCCGGGGCAGAGTGAGGGATCGGTGTAACTGAGGAATAAACCCCTTGGCAGACTGAGGGATCGGTAATGTTACTGAGGAATAAACCCCAGGGCAGAGTGAGGAATCGGTAATGTTACTGAGGAATAAACCCCTGGGCAGAGTGAGGGATCGGTGATGTTACTCAGGAATAAACCCCGGGGCAGCGTGAGGGATCGGTGATGTTACTGAGGAATAAACACCGGGGCAGAGTGTGGAAGCGGTGTTACTGAGGAATAAACCCCGGGGCAGAGTGAGGGATCGGTGATGTTACTGAGGATTATATCCCGGTGCAGAGTGAGGGATCGGTGTTACTGAGGAATAAACCCCGAGGCAGAGTGGGGGTTCGGTGATGTTACTGAGGAATAAACCCCGGGGCAGTGTGAGAGATTGGTGTTACTGAGGAATAAACCCCGGGGCAGAGTGAGGGATCGGTGATGTTACTGAGGAATAAATCCTGGGGCAGAGTGAGGGATCGGTGATGTTACTGAGGAATAAACCCCGGGTCAGAGTGAGGGATCGGTGATGTTACTGAGGAATAAACCCTGGGGCAGAATGAGGGATCGGTGATATTACTGGGGAATAAACCCCGGGGCAGAGTGAGGAATCGGTGATGTTACTGAGGAATAAACCCCGGGGCAGAGTGAGGGATCGGTGTTGCTGAGGAATAATCCCCGGGGCAGAGTGAGGGATCGGTGATGTTTCTAAGGAATAAACCCCGGGGCAGAGTGAGGGATCGGTGATGTTACTGAGGAATAAACCCCGGGGCAGAGTGAGGGATCGGTGTTACTGAGGAATAAACCCTGGGGCAGAGTGAGGGATCGGTGATGTTACTGAGGAATAAACCCCGGGGCAGTGTGTGGGATCGGTGATGTTACTGAGGAATAAACCCTGGGGCAGAATGAGGGATCGGTGAAGTTTCTAAGGAATAAACCCCGGGGCAGAGTGAGTGATCCGTGATGTTACTGATGATAAACCCCAAGGCAGAGTGAGAGATCGGTGTTACTGAGGAATAAACACCGGGGCAGAGTGAGGGATCGGTGATGTTACTGAGGAATAAACCCTGTGGCAGAGTGAAGGATCTGTGTTACTGACGAATAAACCCCGGGTCAGAGTGAGGGATCGGTGATGTTACTGAGGAATAAACCCTGGGGCAGTATGAGGGATCGGTGATATTACTGGGGAATAAACCCCGGGGCAGAGTGAGGGATCGGTGATGTTACTGAGGAATAAACCCCCGGGCAGAGTGAGAGATCGGTGTTACTGAGGAATAAACCCCGGGGCAGAGGGAGGGATCTGTGTTTCTGAAGAATAAACCCTGGGGCAGAGTGAGGGATCGGTGTTACTGAGGAATATACCCCGGGGCAGAGTGAGGGATCGGTGATGTTACTGAGGATTAAACGACGTTGCAGAGTGAGGGATCGGTGTTACTGAGGAATAAACCCCGGGGCAGAGTGAGCGATCGGTGTTACTGAGGAATAAACCCTGGGGCAGAGTGAGGGATCGGTGATGTTACTGAGGAATAAACCCCGGGGCAGTGTGTGGGATCGGTGATGTTACTGAGGAATAAACCCTGGGGCAGAGTGAGGGATCGGTGATGTTACTGAAGAATAAACCCCGGGGCAGAGTGAGGGATCAGTGTTACTGAGGAATAAACCCCGGGGCAGAGTGAGGGATCGGTGATGTTACTGAGGAATAAACCCCGGTGCAGAGCGAGGTATCGGTGATGTTACTGAGGAATAAACCCCGGGGCAGAGTGAGGGATCGGTGTTACTGAGGAATAACCCCTGGGGCAGAGTGAGGGATCGGTGATGTTACTGAGGAATAAACCCCGGGGCAGAGTGAGGGATCGGTGATGTTGCTGAGGAATAAACCCCGGGGCAGAGTGAGGGATCGGTGTTACTGAGGAATAAACCCCTTGGCAAACTGAGGGATCGGTAATGTTACTGAGGAATAAACCCCAGTGCAGAGTGAGGGATCGGTGATGTTACTGAGGAATAAACCCCGGGGCAGAGTGAGGGATCGGTAATGTTGCTGAGGAATAAACCCCAGGGCAGAGTGAGGGATCGGTGATGTTACTGAGGAATAAACCCCGCGGCAGAGTGAGGGATCGGTGTAACTGAGGAATAAACCCCTTGGCAGACTGAGGGATCGGTAATGTTACTGAGGAATAAACCCCAGGGCAGAGTGAGGAATCGGTAATGTTACTGAGGAATAAACCCCTGGGCAGAGTGAGGGATCGGTGATGTTACTGAGGAATAAACCCCGGGGCAGAGTGAGGGATCGGTGATTTTACTGAGGAATAAACACCGGGGCAGAGTGAGGAAGTGGTGTTACTGAGGAATAAACCCCGGGGCAGAGTGAGGGATCGGTGATGTTACTGAGGATTAAACGACGTTGCAGAGTGAGGGATCGGTGTTACTGAGGAATAAACCCCGGGGCAGAGTGAGGGATCGGTGTTACTGATGAATAAACCCCGGGGCAGAGTGAGAGATCGCTGATGTTACTGAGGAATAAACCCCGGGGCACTGTGAGGGATCAGTGATGTTACTGATGAATAAACCCCGGGGCAGTGTGAGCGATCGGTGTTACTGAGGAATAAACCCTGGGGCAGAGTGAGGGATCGGTGATGTTACTGAGGAATAAACCCCGGGGCAGTGTGTGGGATCGGTGATGTTACTGAGGAATAAACCCTGGGGCAGAATGAGGGATCGGTGAAGTTACTGAGGAATAAACCCCGGGGCAGAGTGAGGGATCAGTGTTACTGAGGAATAAACCCCGGGGCAGAGTGAGGGATCGGTGATGTTACTGAGGAATAAACCCCGGGGCAGAGTGAGGTATCGGTGATGTTACTGAGGAATAAACCCCGGGGCAGAGTGAGGGATCGGTGTTACTGAGGAATAAACCCTGGGGCAGAGTGATGGATCGGTGATGATACTGAGGAATATATCCCGGTGCAGAGTGAGGGATCGGTGTTACTGAGGAATAAACCCCGGGGCAGAGTGGGGGTTCGGTGATGTTACTGAGGAATAAACCCCGGTGCTGTGTGAGAGATTGGTGTTACTGAGGAATAAACCCCGGGGCAGAGTGAGGGATCGGTGATGTTGCTGAGGAATAAACCCTGGGGCAGAGTGAGGGATCGGTGATGTTACTGAGGAATAAACCCCGGGGCAGAGTGAGGGATCAGTGTTACTGAGGAATAAACCCCGGGGCAGAGTGAGGGATCGGTGATGTTACTGAGGAATAAACCCCGGTGCAGAGCGAGGTATCGGTGATGTTACTGAGGAATAAACCCCGGGGCAGTGTGAGGGATCGGTGTTACTGAGGAATAACCCCTGGGGCAGAGTGAGGGATCGGTGATGTTACTGAGGAATAAACCCCGGGGCAGAGTGAGGGATCGGTGATGTTGCTGAGGAATAAACCCCGGGGCAGAGTGAGGGATCGGTGTTACTGAGGAATAAACCCCTTGGCAAACTGAGGGATCGGTAATGTTACTGAGGAATAAACCCCAGTGCAGAGTGAGGGATCGGTGATGTTACTGAGGAATAAACCCCGGGGCAGAGTGAGGGATCGGTAATGTTGCTGAGGAATAAACCCCAGGGCAGAGTGAGGGATCGGTGATGTTACTGAGGAATAAACCCCGGGGCAGAGTGAGGGATCGGTGATTTTACTGAGGAATAAACACCGGGGCAGAGTGAGGAAGTGGTGTTACTGAGGAATAAACCCCGGGGCAGAGTGAGGGATCGGTGATGTTACTGAGGATTAAACGACGTTGCAGAGTGAGGGATCGGTGTTACTGAGGAATAAACCCCGGGGCAGAGTGAGGGATCGGAGTTACTGATGAATAAACCCCGGGGCAGAGTGAGAGATCGCTGATGTTACTGAGGAATAAACCCCGGGGCACTGTGAGGGATCAGTGATGTTACTGATGAATAAACCCCGGGGCAGTGTGAGCGATCGGTGTTACTGAGGAATAAACCCTGGGGCAGAGTGAGGGATCGGTGATGTTACTGAGGAATAAACCCCGGGGCAGTGTGTGGGATCGGTGATGTTACTGAGGAATAAACCCTGGGGCAGAATGAGGGATCGGTGAAGTTACTGAGGAATAAACCCCGGGGCAGAGTGAGGGATCAGTGTTACTGAGGAATAAACCCCGGGGCAGAGTGAGGGATCGGTGACGTTACTGAGGAATAAACCCCGGGGCAGAGTGAGGTATCGGTGATGTTACTGAGGAATAAACCCCGGGGCAGAGTGAGGGATCGGTGTTACTGAGGAATAAACCCTGGGGCAGAGTGATGGATCGGTGATGATACTGAGGAATATATCCCGGTGCAGAGTGAGGGATCGGTGTTACTGAGGAATAAACCCCGGGGCAGAGTGGGGGTTCGGTGATGTTACTGAGGAATAAACCCCGGTGCTGTGTGAGAGATTGGTGTTACTGAGGAATAAACCCCGGGGCAGAGTGAGGGATCGGTGATGTTGCTGAGGAATAAACCCCGGGGCAGAGTGAGGGATCGGTAATGTTACTGAGGAATAAACCCCGGGGCAGAGTGAGGGATCGGTGATGTTACTGAGGAATAAACCCCGGTGCAGAGTGAGGGATCGGTGTAACTGAGGAATAAACCCCTTGGCAGACTGAGGGATCGGTAATGTTACTGAGGAATAAACCCCAGGGCAGAGTGAGGAATCGGTAATGTTACTGAGGAATAAACCCCTGGGCAGAGTGAGGGATCGGTGATGTTACTGAGGAATAAACCCCGGGGCAGAGTGAGGGATCGGTGATTTTACTGAGGAATAAACACCGGGGCAGAGTGAGGAAGCGGTGTTACTGAGGAATAAACCCCGGGGCAGAGTGAGGGATCGGTGATGTTACTGAGGAATATATCCCGGTGCAGAGTGAGGGATCGGTGTTACTGAGGAATAAACCCCGGGGCAGAGTGAGGGATCGGTGATGTTACTGAGGAATAAACCCTGGGGCAGAGTGAAGGATCTGTGTTACTGAGGAATAAACCCCGGGTCAGAGTGAGGGATCGCTGATGTTACTGAGGAATAAACCCCGGGGCAGAGTGAGGGATCGGTAATGTTACTGAGGAATAAACCCCGGGGCAGAGTGAGGGATCGGTGATGTTACTGAGGATTAAACGACGTTGCAGAGTGAGGGATCGGTGTTACTGAGGAATAAACCCCGGGGCAGAGTGAGGGATCGGAGTTACTGATGAATAAACCCCGGGGCAGAGTGAGAGATCGCTGATGTTACTGAGGAATAAACCCCGGGGCACTGTGAGGGATCAGTGATGTTACTGATGAATAAACCCCGGGGCAGTGTGAGCGATCGGTGTTACTGAGGAATAAACCCTGGGGCAGAGTGAGGGATCGGTGATGTTACTGAGGAATAAACCCCGGGGCAGTGTGTGGGATCGGTGATGTTACTGAGGAATAAACCCTGGGGCAGAATGAGGGATCGGTGAAGTTACTGAGGAATAAACCCCGGGGCAGAGTGAGGGATCAGTGTTACTGAGGAATAAACCCCGGGGCAGAGTGAGGGATCGGTGACGTTACTGAGGAATAAACCCCGGGGCAGAGTGAGGTATCGGTGATGTTACTGAGGAATAAACCCCGGGGCAGAGTGAGGGATCGGTGTTACTGAGGAATAAACCCTGGGGCAGAGTGATGGATCGGTGATGATACTGAGGAATATATCCCGGTGCAGAGTGAGGGATCGGTGTTACTGAGGAATAAACCCCGGGGCAGAGTGGGGGTTCGGTGATGTTACTGAGGAATAAACCCCGGTGCTGTGTGAGAGATTGGTGTTACTGAGGAATAAACCCCGGGGCAGAGTGAGGGATCGGTGATGTTGCTGAGGAATAAACCCCGGGGCAGAGTGAGGGATCGGTAATGTTACTGAGGAATAAACCCCGGGGCAGAGTGAGGGATCGGTGATGTTACTGAGGAATAAACCCCGGTGCAGAGTGAGGGATCGGTGTAACTGAGGAATAAACCCCTTGGCAGACTGAGGGATCGGTAATGTTACTGAGGAATAAACCCCAGGGCAGAGTGAGGAATCGGTAATGTTACTGAGGAATAAACCCCTGGGCAGAGTGAGGGATCGGTGATGTTACTGAGGAATAAACCCCGGGGCAGAGTGAGGGATCGGTGATTTTACTGAGGAATAAACACCGGGGCAGAGTGAGGAAGCGGTGTTACTGAGGAATAAACCCCGGGGCAGAGTGAGGGATCGGTGATGTTACTGAGGAATATATCCCGGTGCAGAGTGAGGGATCGGTGTTACTGAGGAATAAACCCCGGGGCAGAGTGAGGGATCGGTGATGTTACTGAGGAATAAACCCTGGGGCAGAGTGAAGGATCTGTGTTACTGAGGAATAAACCCCGGGTCAGAGTGAGGGATCGCTGATGTTACTGAGGAATAAACCCCGGGGCAGAGTGAGGGATCGGTAATGTTACTGAGGAATAAACCCCGGGGCAGAGTGAGGGATCGGTGTTACTGAGGAATAAACCCTGGGGCAGAGTGAGGGATCGGTGATGTTACTGAGGAATAAACCCCGGGGCAGAGTGAGGGATCGGTGTTACTGAGGAATAAACCCCGGGGCAGAGTGAGGGATCGGTGTTACTGAGGAATAAACCGCGGGGCAGTGTGAGAGATCGGTGATGTTACTGAGGAATAAACGACGTTGCAGACTGAGGGATCGGTGTTACTGAGGAATAAACCCCGGGGCAGTGTGAGAGATCGGTGATGTTACTGAGGAATAAACGACGTTGCAGACTGAGGGATCGGTGTTACTGAGGAAAAAACCACGGGGCAGAGTAAGGTATCGGTGATGTTACTGAGGAATAAACCCCGGGGCAGAGTGAGGGATCGGTGTTACTGAGGAATAAACCCCGGGGCAGAGTGGGGGTTCGGTGATGTTACTGAGGAATAAACCACGGTGCAGTGTGAGAGATTGGTGTTACTGAGGAATAAACCCCGGGGCAGAGTGAGGGTTCGGTGATGTTACTGAGGAATAAACCCTGGGGCAGAGTGAAGGATCTGTGTTACTGAGGAATAAACCCCTTGGCAAACTGAGGGATCGGTAATGTTACTGAGGAATAAACCCCAGTGCAGAGTGAGGGATCGGTGATGTTACTGAGGAATAAACCCCGGGGCAGAGTGAGGGATCGGTAATGTTGCTGAGGAATAAACCCCAGGGCAGAGTGAGGGATCGGTGATGTTACTGAGGAATAAACCCCGCGGCAGAGTGAGGGATCGGTGTAACTGAGGAATAAACCCCTTGGCAGACTGAGGGATCGGTAATGTTACTGAGGAATAAACCCCAGGGCAGAGTGAGGAATCGGTAATGTTACTGAGGAATAAACCCCTGGGCAGAGTGAGGGATCGGTGATGTTACTGAGGAATAAACCCCGGGGCAGAGTGAGGGATCGGTGATTTTACTGAGGAATAAACACCGGGGCAGAGTGAGGAAGTGGTGTTACTGAGGAATAAACCCCGGGGCAGAGTGAGGGATCGGTGATGTTACTGAGGATTAAACGACGTTGCAGAGTGAGGGATCGGTGTTACTGAGGAATAAACCCCGGGGCAGAGTGAGGGATCGGTGTTACTGATGAATAAACCCCGGGGCAGAGTGAGAGATCGCTGATGTTACTGAGGAATAAACCCCGGGGCACTGTGAGGGATCAGTGATGTTACTGATGAATAAACCCCGGGGCAGTGTGAGCGATCGGTGTTACTGAGGAATAAACCCTGGGGCAGAGTGAGGGATCGGTGATGTTACTGAGGAATAAACCCCGGGGCAGTGTGTGGGATCGGTGATGTTACTGAGGAATAAACCCTGGGGCAGAATGAGGGATCGGTGAAGTTACTGAGGAATAAACCCCGGGGCAGAGTGAGGGATCAGTGTTACTGAGGAATAAACCCCGGGGCAGAGTGAGGGATCGGTGATGTTACTGAGGAATAAACCCCGGGGCAGAGTGAGGTATCGGTGATGTTACTGAGGAATAAACCCCGGGGCAGAGTGAGGGATCGGTGTTACTGAGGAATAAACCCTGGGGCAGAGTGATGGATCGGTGATGATACTGAGGAATATATCCCGGTGCAGAGTGAGGGATCGGTGTTACTGAGGAATAAACCCCGGGGCAGAGTGGGGGTTCGGTGATGTTACTGAGGAATAAACCCCGGTGCTGTGTGAGAGATTGGTGTTACTGAGGAATAAACCCCGGGGCAGAGTGAGGGATCGGTGATGTTGCTGAGGAATAAACCCTGGGGCAGAGTGAGGGATCGGTGATGTTACTGAGGAATAAACCCCGGGGCAGAGTGAGGGATCAGTGTTACTGAGGAATAAACCCCGGGGCAGAGTGAGGGATCGGTGATGTTACTGAGGAATAAACCCCGGTGCAGAGCGAGGTATCGGTGATGTTACTGAGGAATAAACCCCGGGGCAGTGTGAGGGATCGGTGTTACTGAGGAATAACCCCTGGGGCAGAGTGAGGGATCGGTGATGTTACTGAGGAATAAACCCCGGGGCAGAGTGAGGGATCGGTGATGTTGCTGAGGAATAAACCCCGGGGCAGAGTGAGGGATCGGTGTTACTGAGGAATAAACCCCTTGGCAAACTGAGGGATCGGTAATGTTACTGAGGAATAAACCCCAGGGCAGAGTGAGGGATCGGTAATGTTAGTGAGGAATAAACCCCGGGGCAGAGTGAGGGATCGGTGATGTTACTGAGGAATAAACCTCGGGGCAGAGTGAGGGATCGGTGATGTTACTGAGGAATAAACCTTAGGGCAGAGTGAGGGATCGGTGATGTTACTGAGGAATAAACCCCTGGGCAGAGTGAGGGATCGGTGATGTTACTGAGGAATAAACCCCGTGGCAGAGTGAGGGATCGGTGATGTTACTGAGGAATAAACGACATTGCAGACTGAGGGATCGGTGTTACTGAGGAATAAACTCCGGGGCAGAGTGAGGGATTGGTGTTACTGAGGAATAAAACCCGGGGCAGAGAGAGGGATCGGTGAAGTTACTGACGAATAAACCCCGGGGCAGAGTGAGGTATCGGTGATGTTACTGAGGAATAAACCCCGGGGCAGAGTGAGGGATCGGTGTTACTGAGGAATAAACCCTGGGGCAGAATGATGGATCGGTGATGTTACTGAGGAATATATCCCGGTGCAGAGTGAGGGATCGGTGTTACTGAGGAAAAAACCCCGGGGCAGAGTGGGGGTTCGGTGATGTTACTAAGGAATAAACCCCGGTGCAGTGTGAGAGATTGGTGTTACTGAGGAATAATCCCCGGGGCAGAGTGAGGGATCGGTGATGTTTCTGAGGAATAAACCCCGGGGCAGAGTGAGGGATCGGTGATGTTACTGAGGAATAAACCCCGGGGCAGAGTGAGGGATCGGTGTTACTGAGGAATAAATCCCGGGGCAGAGTGAGTGATCCGTGATGTTACTGAGGATAAACCCCAAGGCAGAGTGAGAGATCGGTGTTACTGAGGAATAAACACCGGGGCAGAGTGAGGGATCGGTGATGTTACTGAGGAATAAACCCTGGGGCAGAGTGAAGGATCTGTGTTACTGAGGAATAAACCCCTTGGCAGACTGAGGGATCGGTAATGTTACTCAGGAATAAACCCCAGGGCAGAGTGAGGGATCGGTAATGTTACTGAGGAATAAACCCCGGGGCAGAGTGAGGGATCGGTGATGTTACTGAGGAATAAACCCCGGGGCAGAGTGAGGGATCGGTGTAACTGAGGAATAAACCCCTTGGCAGACCGAGGGATCGGTAATGTTACTGAGGAAGAAACGCCAGGGCAGAGTGAGGAATCGGTAATGTTACTGAGGAATAAACCCCTGGGCAGAGTGAGGGATCGGTGATTTTACTGAGGAATAAACCCCGGGGCAGTGTGAGGGATCGGTGATGCTACTGAGGAATAAACCCCGGGGCAGAGTGATGGATAGGTGATGTTACTGAGGAATATATCCCGGTGAAGAGTGAGGGATTGGTGTTACTGAGGAATAAACCCCGGGGCAGAGTGAGGGATCTGTGTTACTGAGGAATAAACCCCGGGGCAGAGTGAGGGATCGGTGATGTTACTGAGGAATAAACCCCGGGGCAGAGTGAGGGATCGGTGATGTTACTGAGGAATAAACCCCGGGGCAGAGTGAGGGATCGGTGATGTTACTGAGGAATAAACACCGGGGCAGAGTGAAGGATCTGTGTTACTGAAGAATAAACCTCGGGTCAGAGTGAGGGATCGGTGATGTTACTGAGGAATAAACCCCGGGGCAGAGTGAGGGATCGGTGATGTTACTGAGGAATAAACACCGGGGCAGAGTGAGGAATCGGTGATGTTACTGAGGAATAAACCCCGGGGCAGAGTGAGGGATCGGTGTTGCTGAGGAATAATCCCCGGGGCAGAGTGAGGGATCGGTGATGTTTCTGAGGAATAAACCCCGGGGCAGAGTGAGGGATCGGTGATGTTACTGAGGAATAAACCCCGGGGCAGAGTGAGGGATCGGAGTAACTGAGGAATAAACCCCTTGGCAGACCGAGGGATCGGTAATGTTACTGAGGAATAAACCCCAGGGCAGAGTGAGGGATCGGTGATGTTACTGAGGAATAAACCCCGGGGCAGAGTGAGGGATCGGTGATGTTACTGAGGAATGAACCCCGGGGCAGAGTGGGGGTTCGGTGATGTTACTGAGGAATAAACCCCGGTGCAGTGTGAGAGATTGGTGTTACTGAGGAATAAACCCCGGGGCAGAGTGAGGGATCGGTGATGTTACTCAGGAATAAACCCGGGGGCAGAGTGAAGGATCTGTGTTACTGAGGAATAAACCCCGGGTCAGAGTGAGGGATCGCTGATGTTACTGAGGAATAAACCCCGGGGCAGAGTGAGGGATCGGTGATGTTACTGAGGAATAAACCCCGGGGCAGAGTGAGCAATCGGTGTTACTGAGGAATAAACCCTGGGGCAGAGTGAGGGATTGGTGATGTTACTGAGGAATAAACCCCGGGGCAGAGTGAGGGATCGGTGATGTTACTGAGGAATAAACCCTGGGGCAGAGTGAGGGATCGGTGATGTTACTGAGGAATAAACCCCGGGGCAGAGTGAGGGATCGGTGATGTTACTGAGGAATAAACGACGTTGCAGACTGAGGGATCGGTGTTACTGAGGAATAAACTCCGGGGCAGAGTGAGGGATCGGTGTTACTGAGGAATAAAACCCGGGGCAGAGAGAGGGATCGGTGAAGTTACTGAGGAATAAACCCCGGGGCAGAGTGAGGTATCGGTGATGTTACTGAGGAATAAACCCCGGGGCAGAGTGAGGGATCGGTGTTACTGAGGAATAAACCCTGGGGCAGAGTGATGGATCGGTGATGTTACTGAGGAATATATCCCGGTGCAGAGTGAGGGATCGGTGTTACTGAGGAATAAACCCCGGGGCAGAGTGAGGGATCGGTGATGTTACTGAGGAATAAACCCTGGGGCAGAGTGAAGGATCTGTGTTACTGAGGAATAAACCCCGGGTCAGAGTAAGGGATCGCTGATGTTACTGAGGAATAAACCCCGGGGCAGAGTGAGGGATCGGTGATGTTACTGAGGAATAAACCCCGGGGCAGAGTTAGCGATCGGTGTTACTGAGGAATAAACCCTGTGGCAGAGTGAAGGATCTGTGTTACTGACGAATAAACCCCGGGTCAGAGTGAGGTATCGGTGATGTTACTGAGGAATAAACCCTGGGGCAGAATGAGGGATTGGTGATGTTACTGAGGAATAAACCCCGGGGCAGAGTGAGGGATCGGTGATGTTACTGAGGAATAAACCCTGGGGCAGAGTGAGGGATCGGTGATGTTACTGAGGAATAAACCCCGGGGCAGAGTGAGGGATCTGTGTAACTGAGGAATAAACCCCTTGGCAGACTGAGGGATCGGTAATGTTACTGAGGAATAAACCTTAGGGCAGACTGAGGGATCGGTGATGTTACTGAGGAATAAACCCCGGGGCAGAGTGAGGGATCGGTGATGTTACTGAGGAATAAACCCCGGGGCAGAGTGAGGGATCGGTGATGTTACTGAGGAATAAACGACGTTGCAGACTGAGGGATCGGTGTTACTGAGGAATAAACTCCGGGGCAGAGTGAGGGATCGGTGTTACTGAGGAATAAAACCCGGGGCAGAGAGAGGGATCGGTGAAGTTACTGAGGAATAAACCCCGGGGCAGAGTGAGGTATCGGTGATGTTACTGAGGAATAAACCCCGGGGCAGAGTGAGGGATCGGTGTTACTGAGGAATAAACCCTGGGGCAGAGTGATCGATCGGTGATGTTACTGAGGAATATATCCCGGTGCAGAGTGAGGGATCGCTGATGTTACTGAGGAATAAACCCCGGGGCAGAGTGAGGGATCGGTGATGTTACTGAGGAATAAACCCCGGGGCAGAGTGAGCGATCGGTGTTACTGAGGAATAAACCCTGGGGCAGAGTGAGGGATCGGTGTTACTGAGGAATAAACCCCGGGGCAGAGTGAGGGATCGGTGATGTTACTGAGGAATAAACCCCGGGGCAGAGTGAGGGATCGGTGTAACTGAGGAATAAACCCCTTGGCAGACTGAGGGATCGGTAATGTTACTGAGGAATAAACCCCAGGGCAGAGTGAGGAATCGGTAATGTTACTGAGGAATAAACCCCTGGGCAGAGTGAGGGATCGGTGATGTTACTCAGGAATAAACCCCGGGGCAGCGTGAGGGATCGGTGATGTTACTGAGGAATAAACACCGGGGCAGAGTGAGGAAGCGGTGTTACTGAGGAATAAACCCCGGGGCAGAGTGAGGGATCGGTGATGTTACTGAGGATTATATCCCGGTGCAGAGTGAGGGATCGGTGTTACTGAGGAATAAACCCCGAGGCAGAGTGGGGGTTCGGTGATGTTACTGAGGAATAAACCCCGGGGCAGTGTGAGAGATTGGTGTTACTGAGGAATAAACCCCGGGGCAGAGTGAGGGATCGGTGATGTTACTGAGGAATAAATCCTGGGGCAGAGTGAGGGATCGGTGATGTTACTGAGGAATAAACCCCGGGTCAGAGTGAGGGATCGGTGATGTTACTGAGGAATAAACCCTGGGGCAGAATGAGGGATCGGTGATATTACTGGGGAATAAACCCCGGGGCAGAGTGAGGAATCGGTGATGTTACTGAGGAATAAACCCCGGGGCAGAGTGAGGGATCGGTGTTGCTGAGGAATAATCCCCGGGGCAGAGTGAGGGATCGGTGATGTTTCTAAGGAATAAACCCCGGGGCAGAGTGAGGGATCGGTGATGTTACTGAGGAATAAACCCCGGGGCAGAGTGAGGGATCGGTGTTACTGAGGAATAAATCCCGGGGCAGAGTGAGTGATCCGTGATGTTACTGAGGATAAACCCCAAGGCAGAGTGAGAGATCGGTGTTACTGAGGAATAAACACCGGGGCAGAGTGAGGGATCGGTGATGTTACTGAGGAATAAACCCTGTGGCAGAGTGAAGGATCTGTGTTACTGACGAATAAACCCCGGGTCAGAGTGAGGGATCGGTGATGTTACTGAGGAATAAACCCTGGGGCAGTATGAGGGATCGGTGATATTACTGGGGAATAAACCCCGGGGCAGAGTGAGGGATCGGTGATGTTACTGAGGAATAAACCCCCGGGCAGAGTGAGAGATCGGTGTTACTGAGGAATAAACCCCGGGGCAGAGGGAGGGATCTGTGTTTCTGAAGAATAAACCCTGGGGCAGAGTGAGGGATCGGTGTTACTGAGGAATATACCCCGGGGCAGAGTGAGGGATCGGTGATGTTACTGAGGATTAAACGACGTTGCAGAGTGAGGGATCGGTGTTACTGAGGAATAAACCCCGGGGCGGAGTGAGGGATCGCTGATGTTACTGAGGAATAAACCCCGGGGCACAGTGAGGGATCGGTGATGTTACTGATGAATAAACCCCGGGGCAGAGTGAGCGATCGGTGTTACTGAGGAATAAACCCTGGGGCAGAGTGAGGGATCGGTGATGTTACTGAGGAATAAACCCCGGGGCAGTGTGTGGGATCGGTGATGTTACTGAGGAATAAACCCTGGGGCAGAGTGAGGGATCGGTGATGTTACTGAGGAATAAACCCCGGGGCAGAGTGAGGGATCAGTGTTACTGAGGAATAAACCCCGGGGCAGAGTGAGGGATCGGTGATGTTACTGAGGAATAAACCCCGGGGCAGAGTGAGGTATCGGTGATGTTACTGAGGAATAAACCCCGGGGCAGAGTGAGGGATCGGTGTTACTGAGGAATAACCCCTGGGGCAGAGTGAGGGATCGGTGATGTTACTGAGGAATAAACCCCGGGGCAGAGTGAGGGATCGGTGATGTTGCTGAGGAATAAACCCCGGGGCAGAGTGAGGGATCGGTGTTACTGAGGAATAAACCCCTTGGCAAACTGAGGGATCGGTAATGTTACTGAGGAATAAACCCCAGTGCAGAGTGAGGGATCGGTGATGTTACTGAGGAATAAACCCCGGGGCAGAGTGAGGGATCGGTAATGTTGCTGAGGAATAAACCCCAGGGCAGAGTGAGGGATCGGTGATGTTACTGAGGAATAAACCCCGCGGCAGAGTGAGGGATCGGTGTAACTGAGGAATAAACCCCTTGGCAGACTGAGGGATCGGTAATGTTACTGAGGAATAAACCCCAGGGCAGAGTGAGGAATCGGTAATGTTACTGAGGAATAAACCCCTGGGCAGAGTGAGGGATCGGTGATGTTATTGAGGAATAAACCCCGGGGCAGAGTGAGGGATCGGTGATTTTACTGAGGAATAAACACCGGGGCAGAGTGAGGAAGTGGTGTTACTGAGGAATAAACCCCGGGGCAGAGTGAGGGATCGGTGATGTTACTGAGGATTAAACGACGTTGCAGAGTGAGGGATCGGTGTTACTGAGGAATAAACCCCGGGGCAGAGTGAGGGATCGGTGTTACTGATGAATAAACCCCGGGGCAGAGTGAGAGATCGCTGATGTTACTGAGGAATAAACCCCGGGGCACTGTGAGGGATCAGTGATGTTACTGATGAATAAACCCCGGGGCAGTGTGAGCGATCGGTGTTACTGAGGAATAAACCCTGGGGCAGAGTGAGGGATCGGTGATGTTACTGAGGAATAAACCCCGGGGCAGTGTGTGGGATCGGTGATGTTACTGAGGAATAAACCCTGGGGCAGAATGAGGGATCGGTGAAGTTACTGAGGAATAAACCCCGGGGCAGAGTGAGGGATCAGTGTTACTGAGGAATAAACCCCGGGGCAGAGTGAGGGATCGGTGATGTTACTGAGGAATAAACCCCGGGGCAGAGTGAGGTATCGGTGATGTTACTGAGGAATAAACCCCGGGGCAGAGTGAGGGATCGGTGTTACTGAGGAATAAACCCTGGGGCAGAGTGATGGATCGGTGATGATACTGAGGAATATATCCCGGTGCAGAGTGAGGGATCGGTGTTACTGAGGAATAAACCCCGGGGCAGAGTGGGGGTTCGGTGATGTTACTGAGGAATAAACCCCGGTGCAGTGTGAGAGATTGGTGTTACTGAGGAATAAACCCCGGGGCAGAGTGAGGGATCGGTGATGTTGCTGAGGAATAAACCCCGGGGCAGAGTGAGGGATCGGTAATGTTACTGAGGAATAAACCCCGGGGCAGAGTGAGGGATCGGTGATGTTACTGAGGAATAAACCCCGGTGCAGAGTGAGGGATCGGTGTAACTGAGGAATAAACCCCTTGGCAGACTGAGGGATCGGTAATGTTACTGAGGAATAAACCCCAGGGCAGAGTGAGGAATCGGTAATGTTACTGAGGAATAAACCCCGGGGCAGAGTGAGGGATCGGTGATGTTACTGAGGAATAAACGACGTTGCAGACTGAGGGATCGGTGTTACTGAGGAATAAACTCCGGGGCAGAGTGAGGGATCGGTGTTACTGAGGAATAAAACCCGGGGCAGAGAGAGGGATCGGTGAAGTTACTGAGGAATAAACCCCGGGGCAGAGTGAGGTATCGGTGATGTTACTGAGGAATAAACCCCGGGGCAGAGTGAGGGATCGGTGTTACTGAGGAATAAACCCTGGGGCAGAGTGATGGATCGGTGATGTTACTGAGGAATATATCCCGGTGCAGAGTGAGGGATCGGTGTTACTGAGGAATAAACCCCGGGGCAGAGTGAGGGATCGGTGATGTTACTGAGGAATAAACCCTGGGGCAGAGTGAAGGATCTGTGTTACTGAGGAATAAACCCCGGGTCAGAGTAAGGGATCGCTGATGTTACTGAGGAATAAACCCCGGGGCAGAGTGAGGGATCGGTGATGTTACTGAGGAATAAACCCCGGGGCAGAGTTAGCGATCGGTGTTACTGAGGAATAAACCCTGTGGCAGAGTGAAGGATCTGTGTTACTGACGAATAAACCCCGGGTCAGAGTGAGGTATCGGTGATGTTACTGAGGAATAAACCCTGGGGCAGAATGAGGGATTGGTGATGTTACTGAGGAATAAACCCTGGGGCAGAGTGAGGGATCGGTGATGTTACTGAGGAATAAACCCTGGGGCAGAGTGAGGGATCGGTGATGTTACTGAGGAATAAACCCCGGGGCAGAGTGAGGGATCTGTGTAACTGAGGAATAAACCCCTTGGCAGACTGAGGGATCGGTAATGTTACTGAGGAATAAACCTTAGGGCAGACTGAGGGATCGGTGATGTTACTGAGGAATAAACCCCGGGGCAGAGTGAGGGATCGGTGATGTTACTGAGGAATAAACCCCGGGGCAGAGTGAGGGATCGGTGATGTTACTGAGGAATAAACGACGTTGCAGACTGAGGGATCGGTGTTACTGAGGAATAAACTCCGGGGCAGAGTGAGGGATCGGTGTTACTGAGGAATAAAACCCGGGGCAGAGAGAGGGATCGGTGAAGTTACTGAGGAATAAACCCCGGGGCAGAGTGAGGTATCGGTGATGTTACTGAGGAATAAACCCCGGGGCAGAGTGAGGGATCGGTGTTACTGAGGAATAAACCCTGGGGCAGAGTGATCGATCGGTGATGTTACTGAGGAATATATCCCGGTGCAGAGTGAGGGATCGCTGATGTTACTGAGGAATAAACCCCGGGGCAGAGTGAGGGATCGGTGATGTTACTGAGGAATAAACCCCGGGGCAGAGTGAGCGATCGGTGTTACTGAGGAATAAACCCTGGGGCAGAGTGAGGGATCGGTGTTACTGAGGAATAAACCCCGGGGCAGAGTGAGGGATCGGTGATGTTACTGAGGAATAAACCCCGGGGCAGAGTGAGGGATCGGTGATGTTACTGAGGAATAAACCCCTTGGCAAACTGAGGGCTCGGTAATGTTACTGAGGAATAAACCCCAGGGCAGAGTGAGGGATCGGTAATGTTACTGAGGAATAAACCCCGGGGCAGAGTGAGGGATCGGTGATGTTACTGAGGAATAAACCCCGGGGCAGAGTGAGGGATCGGTGTAACTGAGGAATAAACCCCTTGGCAGACTGAGGGATCGGTAATGTTACTGAGGAATAAACCCCAGGGCAGAGTGAGGAATCGGTAATGTTACTGAGGAATAAACCCCTGGGCAGAGTGAGGGATCGGTGATGTTACTCAGGAATAAACCCCGGGGCAGCGTGAGGGATCGGTGATGTTACTGAGGAATAAACACCGGGGCAGAGTGAGGAAGCGGTGTTACTGAGGAATAAACCCCGGGGCAGAGTGAGGGATCGGTGATGTTACTGAGGATTATATCCCGGTGCAGAGTGAGGGATCGGTGTTACTGAGGAATAAACCCCGAGGCAGAGTGGGGGTTCGGTGATGTTACTGAGGAATAAACCCCGGGGCAGTGTGAGAGATTGGTGTTACTGAGGAATAAACCCCGGGGCAGAGTGAGGGATCGGTGATGTTACTGAGGAATAAATCCTGGGGCAGAGTGAGGGATCGGTGATGTTACTGAGGAATAAACCCCGGGTCAGAGTGAGGGATCGGTGATGTTACTGAGGAATAAACCCTGGGGCAGAATGAGGGATCGGTGATATTACTGGGGAATAAACCCCGGGGCAGAGTGAGGAATCGGTGATGTTACTGAGGAATAAACCCCGGGGCAGAGTGAGGGATCGGTGTTGCTGAGGAATAATCCCCGGGGCAGAGTGAGGGATCGGTGATGTTTCTAAGGAATAAACCCCGGGGCAGAGTGAGGGATCGGTGATGTTACTGAGGAATAAACCCCGGGGCAGAGTGAGGGATCGGTGTTACTGAGGAATAAATCCCGGGGCAGAGTGAGTGATCCGTGATGTTACTGAGGATAAACCCCAAGGCAGAGTGAGAGATCGGTGTTACTGAGGAATAAACACCGGGGCAGAGTGAGGGATCGGTGATGTTACTGAGGAATAAACCCTGTGGCAGAGTGAAGGATCTGTGTTACTGACGAATAAACCCCGGGTCAGAGTGAGGGATCGGTGATGTTACTGAGGAATAAACCCTGGGGCAGTATGAGGGATCGGTGATATTACTGGGGAATAAACCCCGGGGCAGAGTGAGGGATCGGTGATGTTACTGAGGAATAAACCCCCGGGCAGAGTGAGAGATCGGTGTTACTGAGGAATAAACCCCGGGGCAGAGGGAGGGATCTGTGTTTCTGAAGAATAAACCCTGGGGCAGAGTGAGGGATCGGTGTTACTGAGGAATATACCCCGGGGCAGAGTGAGGGATCGGTGATGTTACTGAGGATTAAACGACGTTGCAGAGTGAGGGATCGGTGTTACTGAGGAATAAACCCCGGGGCGGAGTGAGGGATCGCTGATGTTACTGAGGAATAAACCCCGGGGCACAGTGAGGGATCGGTGATGTTACTGATGAATAAACCCCGGGGCAGAGTGAGCGATCGGTGTTACTGAGGAATAAACCCTGGGGCAGAGTGAGGGATCGGTGATGTTACTGAGGAATAAACCCCGGGGCAGTGTGTGGGATCGGTGATGTTACTGAGGAATAAACCCTGGGGCAGAGTGAGGGATCGGTGATGTTACTGAGGAATAAACCCCGGGGCAGAGTGAGGGATCAGTGTTACTGAGGAATAAACCCCGGGGCAGAGTGAGGGATCGGTGATGTTACTGAGGAATAAACCCCGGGGCAGAGTGAGGTATCGGTGATGTTACTGAGGAATAAACCCCGGGGCAGAGTGAGGGATCGGTGTTACTGAGGAATAACCCCTGGGGCAGAGTGAGGGATCGGTGATGTTACTGAGGAATAAACCCCGGGGCAGAGTGAGGGATCGGTGATGTTGCTGAGGAATAAACCCCGGGGCAGAGTGAGGGATCGGTGTTACTGAGGAATAAACCCCTTGGCAAACTGAGGGATCGGTAATGTTACTGAGGAATAAACCCCAGTGCAGAGTGAGGGATCGGTGATGTTACTGAGGAATAAACCCCGGGGCAGAGTGAGGGATCGGTAATGTTGCTGAGGAATAAACCCCAGGGCAGAGTGAGGGATCGGTGATGTTACTGAGGAATAAACCCCGCGGCAGAGTGAGGGATCGGTGTAACTGAGGAATAAACCCCTTGGCAGACTGAGGGATCGGTAATGTTACTGAGGAATAAACCCCAGGGCAGAGTGAGGAATCGGTAATGTTACTGAGGAATAAACCCCTGGGCAGAGTGAGGGATCGGTGATGTTATTGAGGAATAAACCCCGGGGCAGAGTGAGGGATCGGTGATTTTACTGAGGAATAAACACCGGGGCAGAGTGAGGAAGTGGTGTTACTGAGGAATAAACCCCGGGGCAGAGTGAGGGATCGGTGATGTTACTGAGGATTAAACGACGTTGCAGAGTGAGGGATCGGTGTTACTGAGGAATAAACCCCGGGGCAGAGTGAGGGATCGGTGTTACTGATGAATAAACCCCGGGGCAGAGTGAGAGATCGCTGATGTTACTGAGGAATAAACCCCGGGGCACTGTGAGGGATCAGTGATGTTACTGATGAATAAACCCCGGGGCAGTGTGAGCGATCGGTGTTACTGAGGAATAAACCCTGGGGCAGAGTGAGGGATCGGTGATGTTACTGAGGAATAAACCCCGGGGCAGTGTGTGGGATCGGTGATGTTACTGAGGAATAAACCCTGGGGCAGAATGAGGGATCGGTGAAGTTACTGAGGAATAAACCCCGGGGCAGAGTGAGGGATCAGTGTTACTGAGGAATAAACCCCGGGGCAGAGTGAGGGATCGGTGATGTTACTGAGGAATAAACCCCGGGGCAGAGTGAGGTATCGGTGATGTTACTGAGGAATAAACCCCGGGGCAGAGTGAGGGATCGGTGTTACTGAGGAATAAACCCTGGGGCAGAGTGATGGATCGGTGATGATACTGAGGAATATATCCCGGTGCAGAGTGAGGGATCGGTGTTACTGAGGAATAAACCCCGGGGCAGAGTGGGGGTTCGGTGATGTTACTGAGGAATAAACCCCGGTGCAGTGTGAGAGATTGGTGTTACTGAGGAATAAACCCCGGGGCAGAGTGAGGGATCGGTGATGTTGCTGAGGAATAAACCCCGGGGCAGAGTGAGGGATCGGTAATGTTACTGAGGAATAAACCCCGGGGCAGAGTGAGGGATCGGTGATGTTACTGAGGAATAAACCCCGGTGCAGAGTGAGGGATCGGTGTAACTGAGGAATAAACCCCTTGGCAGACTGAGGGATCGGTAATGTTACTGAGGAATAAACCCCAGGGCAGAGTGAGGAATCGGTAATGTTACTGAGGAATAAACCCCTGGGCAGAGTGAGGGATCGGTGATGTTACTGAGGAATAAACCCCGGGGCAGAGTGAGGGATCGGTGATTTTACTGAGGAATAAACACCGGGGCAGAGTGAGGAAGCGGTGTTACTGAGGAATAAACCCCGGGGCAGAGTGAGGGATCGGTGATGTTACTGAGGAATATATCCCGGTGCAGAGTGAGGGATCGGTGTTACTGAGGAATAAACCCCGGGGCAGAGTGAGGGATCGGTGATGTTACTGAGGAATAAACCCTGGGGCAGAGTGAAGGATCTGTGTTACTGAGGAATAAACCCCGGGTCAGAGTGAGGGATCGCTGATGTTACTGAGGAATAAACCCCGGGGCAGAGTGAGGGATCGGTAATGTTACTGAGGAATAAACCCCGGGGCAGAGTGAGGGATCGGTGTTACTGAGGAATAAACCCTGGGGCAGAGTGAGGGATCGGTGATGTTACTGAGGAATAAACCCCGGGGCAGAGTGAGGGATCGGTGTTACTGAGGAATAAACCCCGGGGCAGAGTGAGGGATCGGTGTTACTGAGGAATAAACCGCGGGGCAGTGTGAGAGATCGGTGATGTTACTGAGGAATAAACGACGTTGCAGACTGAGGGATCGGTGTTACTGAGGAATAAACCCCGGGGCAGTGTGAGAGATCGGTGATGTTACTGAGGAATAAACGACGTTGCAGACTGAGGGATCGGTGTTACTGAGGAAAAAACCACGGGGCAGAGTAAGGTATCGGTGATGTTACTGAGGAATAAACCCCGGGGCAGAGTGAGGGATCGGTGTTACTGAGGAATAAACCCCGGGGCAGAGTGGGGGTTCGGTGATGTTACTGAGGAATAAACCACGGTGCAGTGTGAGAGATTGGTGTTACTGAGGAATAAACCCCGGGGCAGAGTGAGGGTTCGGTGATGTTACTGAGGAATAAACCCTGGGGCAGAGTGAAGGATCTGTGTTACTGAGGAATAAACCCCGGGTCAGAGTGAGGGATCGCTGATGTTACTGAGGAATAAACCCCGGGGCAGAGTGAGGGATCGGTGATGTTACTGAGGAATAAACCCCGGGGCAGAGTGAGCGATCGGTGTTACTGAGGAATAAACCCTGGGGCAGAGTGAGGGATCGGTGATGTTACTGAGGAATAAACCCCGGGGCAGTGTGTGGGATCGGTGATTTTACTGAGGAATAAACCCTGGGGCAGACTGAGGGATCGGGAATGTTACTGAGGAATAAACCCTAGGGCAGAGAGAGGGATCGGTGATGTTACTGAGGAATAAACCCCGGGGCAGAGTGAGAGATCGGTGATCTTACTGAGGAATAAACCCCGGGGCAGAGTGAGGGATCGGTGATGTTACTGAGGAATAAACGACGTTGCAGACTGAGGGATTGGTGTTACTGAGGAATAAACTCCGGGGCAGAGTGAGGGATCGGTGTTACTGAGGAATAAAACCCGGGGCAGAGAGAGGGATCGGTGAAGTTACTGTGGAATGAACCCCGGGGCAGAGTGAGGTATCGGTGATGTTACTGAGGAATAAACCCCGGGGCAGAGTGAGGGATCGGTGTTACTGAGGAATAAACCCTGGGGCAGAGTGATGGATCGGTGATGTTACTGAGGAATATATCCCGGTGCAGAGTGAGTGATCCGTGATGTTACTGAGGAATAAACCCCGGGGCAGAGTTGGGGTTCGGTGATGTTACTGAGGAATAAACCCCGGGGCAGAGTGAGGGATCGGTGTTACGGAGGAATAATCCCCGGGGCAGAGTGAGGGATCGGTGATGTTTCTGAGGAATAAACCCCGGGGCAGAGTGAGGGATCGGTGATGTTACTGAGGAATAAACCCCGGGGCAGAGTGAGGGATCGGTGATGTTACTGAGGAATAAATCCCGGGACAGAGTGAGTGATCCGTGATGTTACTGAGGATAAACCCCAAGGCAGAGTGAGAGATCGGTGTTACTGAGGAATAAACACCGGGGCAGAGTGAGGGATCGGTGATGTTACTGAGGAATAAACCCTGGGGCAGAGTGAAGGATGTGTGTTACTGAGGAATAAACCCCTTGGCAGACTGAGGGATCGGTAATGTTACTGAGGAATAAACCCCAGGGCAGAGTGAGGGATCGGTAATGTTAGTGAGGAATAAACCCCGGGGCAGAGTGAGGGATCGGTGATGTTACTGAGGAATAAACCTCGGGGCAGAGTGAGGGATCGGTGATGTTACTGAGGAATAAACCTTAGGGCAGAGTGAGGGATCGGTGATGTTACTGAGGAATAAACCCCTGGGCAGAGTGAGGGATCGGTGATGTTACTGAGGAATAAACCCCGTGGCAGAGTGAGGGATCGGTGATGTTACTGAGGAATAAACGACATTGCAGACTGAGGGATCGGTGTTACTGAGGAATAAACTCCGGGGCAGAGTGAGGGATTGGTGTTACTGAGGAATAAAACCCGGGGCAGAGAGAGGGATCGGTGAAGTTACTGACGAATAAACCCCGGGGCAGAGTGAGGGATCGGTAATGTTACTGAGGAATAAACCCCGGGGCAGAGTGAGGGATCGGTGATGTTACTGAGGAATAAACCCCGGTGCAGAGTGAGGGATCGGTGTAACTGAGGAATAAACCCCTTGGCAGACTGAGGGATCGGTAATGTTACTGAGGAATAAACCCCAGGGCAGAGTGAGGAATCGGTAATGTTACTGAGGAATAAACCCCTGGGCAGAGTGAGGGATCGGTGATGTTACTGAGGAATAAACCCCGGGGCAGAGTGAGGGATCGGTGATTTTACTGAGGAATAAACACCGGGGCAGAGTGAGGAAGCGGTGTTACTGAGGAATAAACCCCGGGGCAGAGTGAGGGATCGGTGATGTTACTGAGGAATATATCCCGGTGCAGAGTGAGGGATCGGTGTTACTGAGGAATAAACCCCGGGGCAGAGTGAGGGATCGGTGATGTTACTGAGGAATAAACCCTGGGGCAGAGTGAAGGATCTGTGTTACTGAGGAATAAACCCCGGGTCAGAGTGAGGGATCGCTGATGTTACTGAGGAATAAACCCCGGGGCAGAGTGAGGGATCGGTAATGTTACTGAGGAATAAACCCCGGGGCAGAGTGAGGGATCGGTGTTACTGAGGAATAAACCCTGGGGCAGAGTGAGGGATCGGTGATGTTACTGAGGAATAAACCCCGGGGCAGAGTGAGGGATCGGTGTTACTGAGGAATAAACCCCGGGGCAGAGTGAGGGATCGGTGTTACTGAGGAATAAACCGCGGGGCAGTGTGAGAGATCGGTGATGTTACTGAGGAATAAACGACGTTGCAGACTGAGGGATCGGTGTTACTGAGGAATAAACCCCGGGGCAGTGTGAGAGATCGGTGATGTTACTGAGGAATAAACGACGTTGCAGACTGAGGGATCGGTGTTACTGAGGAAAAAACCACGGGGCAGAGTAAGGTATCGGTGATGTTACTGAGGAATAAACCCCGGGGCAGAGTGAGGGATCGGTGTTACTGAGGAATAAACCCCGGGGCAGAGTGGGGGTTCGGTGATGTTACTGAGGAATAAACCACGGTGCAGTGTGAGAGATTGGTGTTACTGAGGAATAAACCCCGGGGCAGAGTGAGGGTTCGGTGATGTTACTGAGGAATAAACCCTGGGGCAGAGTGAAGGATCTGTGTTACTGAGGAATAAACCCCGGGTCAGAGTGAGGGATCGCTGATGTTACTGAGGAATAAACCCCGGGGCAGAGTGAGGGATCGGTGATGTTACTGAGGAATAAACCCCGGGGCAGAGTGAGCGATCGGTGTTACTGAGGAATAAACCCTGGGGCAGAGTGAGGGATCGGTGATGTTACTGAGGAATAAACCCCGGGGCAGTGTGTGGGATCGGTGATTTTACTGAGGAATAAACCCTGGGGCAGAGTGAGGGATCGGTGATGTTACTGAGGAATAAACCCCGGGGCAGAGTGAGGGATCGGTGTAACTGAGGAATAAACCCCTTGGCAGACTGAGGGATCGGGAATGTTACTGAGGAATAAACCCTAGGGCAGAGTGAGGGATCGGTGATGTTACTGAGGAATAAACCCCGGGGCAGAGTGAGAGATCGGTGATCTTACTGAGGAATAAACCCCGGGGCAGAGTGAGGGATCGGTGATGTTACTGAGGAATAAACGACGTTGCAGACTGAGGGATTGGTGTTACTGAGGAATAAACTCCGGGGCAGAGTGAGGGATCGGTGTTACTGAGGAATAAAACCCGGGGCAGAGAGAGGGATCGGTGAAGTTACTGTGGAATGAACCCCGGGGCAGAGTGAGGTATCGGTGATGTTACTGAGGAATAAACCCCGGGGCAGAGTGAGGGATCGGTGTTACTGAGGAATAAACCCTGGGGCAGAGTGATGGATCGGTGATGTTACTGAGGAATATATCCCGGTGCAGAGTGAGTGATCCGTGATGTTACTGAGGAATAAACCCCGGGGCAGAGTTGGGGTTCGGTGATGTTACTGAGGAATAAACCCCGGGGCAGAGTGAGGGATCGGTGTTACGGAGGAATAATCCCCGGGGCAGAGTGAGGGATCGGTGATGTTTCTGAGGAATAAACCCCGGGGCAGAGTGAGGGATCGGTGATGTTACTGAGGAATAAACCCCGGGGCAGAGTGAGGGATCGGTGTTACTGAGGAATAAATCCCGGGACAGAGTGAGTGATCCGTGATGTTACTGAGGATAAACCCCAAGGCAGAGTGAGAGATCGGTGTTACTGAGGAATAAACACCGGGGCAGAGTGAGGGATCGGTGATGTTACTGAGGAATAAACCCTGGGGCAGAGTGAAGGATGTGTGTTACTGAGGAATAAACCCCTTGGCAGACTGAGGGATCGGTAATGTTACTGAGGAATAAACCCCAGGGCAGAGTGAGGGATCGGTAATGTTAGTGAGGAATAAACCCCGGGGCAGAGTGAGGGATCGGTGATGTTACTGAGGAATAAACCTCGGGGCAGAGTGAGGGATCGGTGATGTTACTGAGGAATAAACCTTAGGGCAGAGTGAGGGATCGGTGATGTTACTGAGGAATAAACCCCTGGGCAGAGTCAGGGATCGGTGATGTTACTGAGGAATAAACCCCGTGGCAGAGTGAGGGATCGGTGATGTTACTGAGGAATAAACGACATTGCAGACTGAGGGATCGGTGTTACTGAGGAATAAACTCCGGGGCAGAGTGAGGGATTGGTGTTACTGAGGAATAAAACCCGGGGCAGAGAGAGGGATCGGTGAAGTTACTGACGAATAAACCCCGGGGCAGAGTGAGGTATCGGTGATGTTACTGAGGAATAAACCCCGGGGCAGAGTGAGGGATCGGTGTTACTGAGGAATAAACCCTGGGGCAGAATGATGGATCGGTGATGTTACTGAGGAATATATCCCGGTGCAGAGTGAGGGATCGGTGTTACTGAGGAAAAAACCCCGGGGCAGAGTGGGGGTTCGGTGATGTTACTAAGGAATAAACCCCGGTGCAGTGTGAGAGATTGGTGTTACTGAGGAATAATCCCCGGGGCAGAGTGAGGGATCGGTGATGTTTCTGAGGAATAAACCCCGGGGCAGAGTGAGGGATCGGTGATGTTACTGAGGAATAAACCCCGGGGCAGAGTGAGGGATCGGTGTTACTGAGGAATAAATCCCGGGGCAGAGTGAGTGATCCGTGATGTTACTGAGGATAAACCCCAAGGCAGAGTGAGAGATCGGTGTTACTGAGGAATAAACACCGGGGCAGAGTGAGGGATCGGTGATGTTACTGAGGAATAAACCCTGGGGCAGAGTGAAGGATCTGTGTTACTGAGGAATAAACCCCTTGGCAGACTGAGGGATCGGTAATGTTACTGAGGAATAAACCCCAGGGCAGAGTGAGGGATCGGTAATGTTACTGAGGAATAAACCCCGGGGCAGAGTGAGTGATCGGTGATGTTACTGAGGAATAAACCCCGGGGCAGAGTGAGGGATCGGTGATGTTACTGAGGAATAAACCCTAGGGCAGAGTGAGGGATCGGTGATATTACTGAGGAATAAACCCCTGGGCAGAGTGAGGGATCGGTGATGTTACTGAGGAATAAACCCCGGGGCAGAGTGAGGGATCGGTGATGTTACTGAGGAATAAACGACATTGCAGACTGAGGGATCGGTGTTACTGAGGAATAAACTCCGGGGTAGAGTGAGGGATCGGTGTTACTGAGGAATAAAACCCGGGGCAGAGAGAGGGATCGGTGAAGTTACTGACGAATAAACCCCGGGGCAGAGTAAGGTATCGGTGATGTTACTGAGGAATAATCCCCGGGGCAGAGTGAGGGATCGGTGATGTTACTGCGGAATAAACCCCGGGGCAGAGTGAGGGATCGGTGTTACTGAGGAATAAACCCCTTGGCAGACTGAGGGATCGGTAATGTTACTCAGGAATAAACCCCAGGGCAGAGTGAGGGATCGGTAATGTTACTGAGGAATAAACCCCGGGGCAGAGTGAGGGATCGGTGATGTTACTGAGGAATAAACCCCGGGGCAGAGTGAGGGATCGGTGTAACTGAGGAATAAACCCCTTGGCAGACCGAGGGATCGGTAATGTTACTGAGGAAGAAACGCCAGGGCAGAGTGAGGAATCGGTAATGTTACTGAGGAATAAACCCCTGGGCAGAGTGAGGGATCGGTGATTTTACTGAGGAATAAACCCCGGGGCAGTGTGAGGGATCGGTGATGCTACTGAGGAATAAACCCCGGGGCAGAGTGATGGATAGGTGATGTTACTGAGGAATATATCCCGGTGAAGAGTGAGGGATTGGTGTTACTGAGGAATAAACCCCGGGGCAGAGTGAGGGATCTGTGTTACTGAGGAATAAACCCCGGGGCAGAGTGAGAGATCGGTGTTACTGAGGAATAAACACCGGGGCAGAGTGAGGGATCGGTGATGTTACTGAGGAATAAACCCTGGGGCAGAGTGAAGGATCTGTGTTACTGAGGAATAAACCCCTTGGCAGACTGAGGGATCGGTAATGTTACTGAGGAATAAACCCCAGGGCAGAGTGAGGGATCGGTAATGTTACTGAGGAATAAACCCCGGGGCAGAGTGAGTGATCGGTGATGTTACTGAGGAATAAACCCCGGGGCAGAGTGAGGGATCGGTGATGTTACTGAGGAATAAACCCTAGGGCAGAGTGAGGGATCGGTGATATTACTGAGGAATAAACCCCTGGGCAGAGTGAGGGATCGGTGATGTTACTGAGGAATAAACCCCGGGGCAGAGTGAGGGATCGGTGATGTTACTGAGGAATAAACGACATTGCAGACTGAGGGATCGGTGTTACTGAGGAATAAACTCCGGGGTAGAGTGAGGGATCGGTGTTACTGAGGAATAAAACCCGGGGCAGAGAGAGGGATCGGTGAAGTTACTGACGAATAAACCCCGGGGCAGAGTAAGGTATCGGTGATGTTACTGAGGAATAATCCCCGGGGCAGAGTGAGGGATCGGTGATGTTACTGCGGAATAAACCCCGGGGCAGAGTGAGGGATCGGTGTTACTGAGGAATAAACCCCTTGGCAGACTGAGGGATCGGTAATGTTACTCAGGAATAAACCCCAGGGCAGAGTGAGGGATCGGTAATGTTACTGAGGAATAAACCCCGGGGCAGAGTGAGGGATCGGTGATGTTACTGAGGAATAAACCCCGGGGCAGAGTGAGGGATCGGTGTAACTGAGGAATAAACCCCTTGGCAGACCGAGGGATCGGTAATGTTACTGAGGAAGAAACGCCAGGGCAGAGTGAGGAATCGGTAATGTTACTGAGGAATAAACCCCTGGGCAGAGTGAGGGATCGGTGATTTTACTGAGGAATAAACCCCGGGGCAGTGTGAGGGATCGGTGATGCTACTGAGGAATAAACCCCGGGGCAGAGTGATGGATAGGTGATGTTACTGAGGAATATATCCCGGTGAAGAGTGAGGGATTGGTGTTACTGAGGAATAAACCCCGGGGCAGAGTGAGGGATCTGTGTTACTGAGGAATAAACCCCGGGGCAGAGTGAGGGATCGGTGTTACTGAGGAATAAACCCCGGGGCAGAGTGAGGGATCGGTGATGTTACTGAGGAATAAACCCCGGGGCAGAGTGAGGGATCGGTGTTACTGAGGAATAAACCCCTTGGCAGACTGAGGGATCGGTAATGTTACTGAGGAATAAACCCCAGGGCAGAGTGAGGGATCGGTAATGTTACTGAGGAATAAACCCCGGGGCAGAGTGAGGGATCGGTGATGTTACTGAGGAATAAACCCCGGGGCAGAGTGAGGGATCGGAGTAACTGAGGAATAAACCCCTTGGCAGACCGAGGGATCGGTAATGTTACTGAGGAATAAACCCCAGGGCAGAGTGAGGGATCGGTGTTGTTACTGAGGAATAAACCCCGGGGCAGAGTGAGGGATCGGTGATGTTACTGAGGAATGAACCCCGGGGCAGAGTGAGGGATCGGTGTAACTGAGGAATAAACCCCTTGGCAGACTGAGGGATCGGTAATGTTACTGAGGAATAAACCCCAGGACAGAGTGAGGAATCGGTAATGTTACTGAGGAATAAACCCCTGGGCAGAGTGAGGGATCGGTGATGTTACTGAGGAATAAACCCCGGGGCAGAGTGAGGGATCGGTGTTACTGAGGAATAAACCCCGGGGCAGAGTGAGGGATCGGTGTTACTGAGGAATAAACCCCGGGGCAGTGTGAGGAATCGGTGATGTTACTGAGGAATAAACGACGTTGCAGACTGAGGGATCGGTGTTACTGAGGAATAAACCACGGGGCAGAGTAAGGTATCGGTGATGTTACTGAGGAATAAACCCCGGGGCAGAGTGAGGGATCGGTGTTACTGAGGAATAAACCCTGGGGCAGAGTGATGGATCGGTGATGTTACTGAGGAAAATATCCCGGTGCAGAGTGAGGGATCGGTGTTACTGAGGAATAAACCCCGGGGCAGAGTGGGGGTTCGGTGATGTTACTGTGGAATAAACCCCGGTGCAGTGTGAGAGATTGGTGTTACTGAGGAATAAACCCCGGGGCAGAGTGAGGGTTCGGTGATGTTACTGAGGAATAAACCCTGGGGCAGAGTGAAGGATCTGTGTTACTGAGGAATAAACCCCGGGTCAGAGTGAGGGATCGCTGATGTTACTGAGGAATAAACCCCGGGGCAGAGTGACGGATCGGTGATGTTACTGAGGAATAAATCCCGGGGCAGAGTGAGCGATCGGTGTTACTGAGGAATAAACCCTGGGGCAGAGTGAGGGATCGGTGATGTTACTGAGGAATAAACCCCGGGGCAGTGTGTGGGATCGGTGATTTTACTGAGGAATAAACCCTGGGGCAGAGTGAGGGATCGGTGATGTTACTGAGGAATAAACCCCGGGGCAGAGTGAGGGATCGGTGTAACTGAGGAATAAACCCCTTGGCAGACTGAGGGATCGGGAATGTTACTGAGGAATAAACCCTAGGGCAGAGTGAGGGATCGGTGATGTTACTGAGGAATAAACCCCGGGGCAGAGTGAGAGATCGGTGATGTTACTGAGGAATAAACCCCGGGGCAGAGTGAGGGATCGGTGATGTTACTGAGGAATAAACGACGTTGCAGACTGAGGGGTCGGTGTTACTGAGGAATAAACTCCGGGGCAGAGTGAGGGATCGGTGTTACTGAGGATTAAAACCCGGGGCAGAGAGAGGGATCGGTGAAGTTACTGAGGAATGAACCCCGGGGCAGAGTGAGGTATCGGTGATGTTACTGAGGAATAAACCCCGGGGCAGAGTGAGGGATCGGTGTTACTGAGGAATAAACCCTGGGGCAGAGTGATGGATCGGTGATGTTACTGAGGAATATATGCCGGTGCAGAGTGAGTGATCCGTGATGTTACTGAGGAATAAACCCCGGGGCAGAGTGGGGGTTCGGTGATGTTACTGAGGAATAAACCCCGGGGCAGAGTGAGGGATCGGTGTTACTGAGGAATAATCCCCGGGGCAGAGTGAGGGATCGGTGATGTTTCTGAGGAATAAACCCCGGGGCAGAGTGAGGGATCGGTGATGTTACTGAGGAATAAACCCCGGGGCAGAGTGAGGGATCGGTGTTACTGAGGAATAAATCCCGGGGCAGAGTGAGGGATCGGTGTTACTGAGGAATAAATCCCGGGGCAGAGTGAGTGATCCGTGATGTTACTGAGGATAAACCCCAAGGCAGAGTGAGAGATCGGTGTTACTGAGGAATAAACACCGGGGCAGAGTGAGGGATCGGTGATGTTACTGAGGAATAAACCCCGGGGCAGAGTGAGGGATCGGTGATGTTACTGAGGAATAAACCCCGGGGCAGAGTGAGGGATCGGTGATGTTACTGAGGAATAAACCCTGGGGCAGAGTGAAGGATGTGTGTTACTGAGGAATAAACCCCTTGGCAGACTGAGGGATCGGTAATGTTACTGAGGAATAAACCCCAGGGCAGAGTGAGGGATCGGTAATGTTAGTGAGGAATAAACCCCGGGGCAGAGTGAGGGATCGGTGATGTTACTGAGGAATAAACCTCGGGGCAGAGTGAGGGATCGGTGATGTTACTGAGGAATAAACCTTAGGGCAGAGTGAGGGATCGGTGATGTTACTGAGGAATAAACCCCTGGGCAGAGTCAGGGATCGGTGATGTTACTGAGGAATAAACCCCGTGGCAGAGTGAGGGATCGGTGATGTTACTGAGGAATAAACGACATTGCAGACTGAGGGATCGGTGTTACTGAGGAATAAACTCCGGGGCAGAGTGAGGGATTGGTGTTACTGAGGAATAAATCCCGGGGCAGAGAGAGGGATCGGTGAAGTTACTGACGAATAAACCCCGGGGCAGAGTGAGGTATCGGTGATGTTACTGAGGAATAAACCCCGGGGCAGAGTGAGGGATCGGTGTTACTGAGGAATAAACCCTGGGGCAGAATGATGGATCGGTGATGTTACTGAGGAATATATCCCGGTGCAGAGTGAGGGATCGGTGTTACTGAGGAAAAAACCCCGGGGCAGAGTGGGGGTTCGGTGATGTTACTAAGGAATAAACCCCGGTGCAGTGTGAGAGATTGGTGTTACTGAGGAATAATCCCCGGGGCAGAGTGAGGGATCGGTGATGTTTCTGAGGAATAAACCCCGGGGCAGAGTGAGGGATCGGTGATGTTACTGAGGAATAAACCCCGGGGCAGAGTGAGGGATCGGTGTTACTGAGGAATAAATCCCGGGGCAGAGTGAGTGATCCGTGATGTTACTGAGGATAAACCCCAAGGCAGAGTGAGAGATCGGTGTTACTGAGGAATAAACACCGGGGCAGAGTGAGGGATCGGTGATGTTACTGAGGAATAAACCCTGGGGCAGAGTGAAGGATCTGTGTTACTGAGGAATAAACCCCTTGGCAGACTGAGGGATCGGTAATGTTACTGAGGAATAAACCCCAGGGCAGAGTGAGGGATCGGTAATGTTACTGAGGAATAAACCCCGGGGCAGAGTGAGAGATCGGTGATGTTACTGAGGAATAAACCCCGGGGCAGAGTGAGGGATCGGTGATGTTACTGAGGAATAAACCCTAGGGCAGAGTGAGGGATCGGTGATATTACTGACGAATAAACCCCTGGGCAGAGTGAGGGATCGGTGATGTTACTGAGGAATAAACCCCGGGGCAGAGTGAGGGATCGGTGATGTTACTGAGGAATAAACGACATTGCAGACTGAGGGATCGGTGTTACTGAGGAATAAACTCCGGGGTAGAGTGAGGGATCGGTGTTACTGAGGAATAAAACCCGGGGCAGAGAGAGGGATCGGTGAAGTTACTGACGAATAAACCCCGGGGCAGAGTAAGGTATCGGTGATGTTACTGAGGAATAATCCCCGGGGCAGAGTGAGGGATCGGTGATGTTACTGCGGAATAAACCCCGGGGCAGAGTGAGGGATCGGTGTTACTGAGGAATAAACCCCTTGGCAGACTGAGGGATCGGTAATGTTACTCAGGAATAAACCCCAGGGCAGAGTGAGGGATCGGTAATGTTACTGAGGAATAAACCCCGGGGCAGAGTGAGGGATCGGTGATGTTACTGAGGAATAAACCCCGGGGCAGAGTGAGGGATCGGTGTAACTGAGGAATAAACCCCTTGGCAGACCGAGGGATCGGTAATGTTACTGAGGAAGAAACGCCAGGGCAGAGTGAGGAATCGGTAATGTTACTGAGGAATAAACCCCTGGGCAGAGTGAGGGATCGGTGATTTTACTGAGGAATAAACCCCGGGGCAGTGTGAGGGATCGGTGATGCTACTGAGGAATAAACCCCGGGGCAGAGTGATGGATAGGTGATGTTACTGAGGAATATATCCCGGTGAAGAGTGAGGGATTGGTGTTACTGAGGAATAAACCCCGGGGCAGAGTGAGGGATCTGTGTTACTGAGGAATAAACCCCGGGGCAGAGTGAGGGATCGGTGTTACTGAGGAATAAACCCCGGGGCAGAGTGAGGGATCGGTGATGTTACTGAGGAATAAACCCCGGGGCAGAGTGAGGGATCGGTGTTACTGAGGAATAAACCCCTTGGCAGACTGAGGGATCGGTAATGTTACTGAGGAATAAACCCCAGGGCAGAGTGAGGGATCGGTAATGTTACTGAGGAATAAACCCCGGGGCAGAGTGAGGGATCGGTGATGTTACTGAGGAATAAACCCCGGGGCAGAGTGAGGGATCGGAGTAACTGAGGAATAAACCCCTTGGCAGACCGAGGGATCGGTAATGTTACTGAGGAATAAACCCCAGGGCAGAGTGAGGGATCGGTGATGTTACTGAGGAATAAACCCCGGGGCAGAGTGAGGGATCGGTGATGTTACTGAGGAATGAACCCCGGGGCAGAGTGAGGGATCGGTGTAACTGAGGAATAAACCCCTTGGCAGACTGAGGGATCGGTAATGTTACTGAGGAATAAACCCCAGGACAGAGTGAGGAATCGGTAATGTTACTGAGGAATAAACCCCTGGGCAGAGTGAGGGATCGGTGATGTTACTGAGGAATAAACCCCGGGGCAGAGTGAGGGATCGGTGTTACTGAGGAATAAACCCCGGGGCAGAGTGAGGGATCGGTGTTACTGAGGAATAAACCCCGGGGCAGTGTGAGGAATCGGTGATGTTACTGAGGAATAAACGACGTTGCAGACTGAGGGATCGGTGTTACTGAGGAATAAACCACGGGGCAGAGTAAGGTATCGGTGATGTTACTGAGGAATAAACCCCGGGGCAGAGTGAGGGATCGGTGTTACTGAGGAATAAACCCTGGGGCAGAGTGATGGATCGGTGATGTTACTGAGGAAAATATCCCGGTGCAGAGTGAGGGATCGGTGTTACTGAGGAATAAACCCCGGGGCAGAGTGGGGGTTCGGTGATGTTACTGTGGAATAAACCCCGGTGCAGTGTGAGAGATTGGTGTTACTGAGGAATAAACCCCGGGGCAGAGTGAGGGTTCGGTGATGTTACTGAGGAATAAACCCTGGGGCAGAGTGAAGGATCTGTGTTACTGAGGAATAAACCCCGGGTCAGAGTGAGGGATCGCTGATGTTACTGAGGAATAAACCCCGGGGCAGAGTGACGGATCGGTGATGTTACTGAGGAATAAATCCCGGGGCAGAGTGAGCGATCGGTGTTACTGAGGAATAAACCCTGGGGCAGAGTGAGGGATCGGTGATGTTACTGAGGAATAAACCCCGGGGCAGTGTGTGGGATCGGTGATTTTACTGAGGAATAAACCCTGGGGCAGAGTGAGGGATCGGTGATGTTACTGAGGAATAAACCCCGGGGCAGAGTGAGGGATCGGTGTAACTGAGGAATAAACCCCTTGGCAGACTGAGGGATCGGGAATGTTACTGAGGAATAAACCCTAGGGCAGAGTGAGGGATCGGTGATGTTACTGAGGAATAAACCCCGGGGCAGAGTGAGAGATCGGTGATGTTACTGAGGAATAAACCCCGGGGCAGAGTGAGGGATCGGTGATGTTACTGAGGAATAAACGACGTTGCAGACTGAGGGGTCGGTGTTACTGAGGAATAAACTCCGGGGCAGAGTGAGGGATCGGTGTTACTGAGGATTAAAACCCGGGGCAGAGAGAGGGATCGGTGAAGTTACTGAGGAATGAACCCCGGGGCAGAGTGAGGTATCGGTGATGTTACTGAGGAATAAACCCCTGGGCAGAGTGAGGGATCGGTGTTACTGAGGAATAAACCCTGGGGCAGAGTGATGGATCGGTGATGTTACTGAGGAATATATGCCGGTGCAGAGTGAGTGATCCGTGATGTTACTGAGGAATAAACCCCGGGGCAGAGTGGGGGTTCGGTGATGTTACTGAGGAATAAACCCCGGGGCAGAGTGAGGGATCGGTCTTACTGAGGAATAATCTCCGGGGCAGAGTGAGGGATCGGTGATGTTTCTGAGGAATAAACCCCGGGGCAGAGTGAGGGATCGGTGATGTTACTGAGGAATAAACCCCGGGGCAGAGTGAGGGATCGGTGTTACTGAGGAATAAATCCCGGGGCAGAGTGAGGGATCGGTGTTACTGAGGAATAAATCCCGGGGCAGAGTGAGTGATCCGTGATGTTACTGAGGATAAACCCCAAGGCAGAGTGAGAGATCGGTGTTACTGAGGAATAAACACCGGGGCAGAGTGAGGGATCGGTGATGTTACTGAGGAATAAACCCCGGGGCAGAGTGAGGGATCGGTGATGTTACTGAGGAATAAACCCCGGGGCAGAGTGAGGGATCGATGATGTTACTGAGGAATAAACCCTAGGGCAGAGTGAGGGATCGCTGATGTTACTGAGGAATAAACCCCGGGGCAGAGTGAGGGATCGGTGATGTTACTGAGGAATAAACCCCGGGGCAGTGTGAGCGATCGGTGTTACTGTGGAATAAACCCTGGGGCAGAGTGAGGGATTGGTGATGTTACTGAGGAATAAACCCCGGGGCTGTGTGTGGGATCGGTGATTTTACTGAGGAATAAACCCTGGGGCAGAGTGAGGGATCGGTGATGTTACTGAGGAATAAACCCCGGGGCAGAGTGAGGGATCGGTGTAACTGAGGAATAAGCCCCTGGGCAGACTGAGTGATCGGTAATGTTACTGAGGAATAAACCTTAGGGCAGAGTGAGGGATCGGTGATGTTACTGAGGAATAAACCCCGGGGCAGAGTGAGGGATCGGTGATGTTACTGAGGAATAAACCCCGGGGCAGAGTGAGGGATCGGTGATGTTACTGAGGAATAAACGACGTTGCAGACTGAGGGATCGGTGTTACTGAGGAATAAACTCCGGGGCAGAGTGAGGGATCGGTGTTACTGAGGAATAAAACCCGGGGCAGAGCGAGGGATCGGTGAAGTTACTGAGGAATAAACCCCGGGGCGAGTGAGGTATCGGTGATGTTACTGAGGAATAAACCCCGGGGCAGAGTGAGGGATCGGTGTTACTGAGGAATAAACCCTGGGGCAGAGTGATGGATCGGTGATGTTACTGAGGAATATATCCCGGTGCAGAGTGAGGGATCGGTGTTACTGAGGAATAAACCCCGGGGCAGAGTGAGGGATCGGTGATGTTACTGAGGAATAAACCCTGGGGCAGAGTGAAGGATCTGTGTTACTGAGGAATAAACCCCGGGTCAGAGTGAGGGATCGCTGATGTTACTGAGGAATAAACCCCGGGGCAGAGTGAGGGATCGGTGATGTTACTGAGGAATAAACCCCTTGGCAAACTGAGGGCTCGGTAATGTTACTGAGGAATAAACCCCAGGGCAGAGTGAGGGATCGGTAATGTTACTGAGGAATAAACCCCGGGGCAGAGTGAGGGATCGGTGATGTTACTGAGGAATAAACCCCGGGGCAGAGTGAGGGATCGGTGTAACTGAGGAATAAACCCCTTGGCAGACTGAGGGATCGGTAATGTTACTGAGGAATAAACCCCAGGGCAGAGTGAGGGATCGGTGATGTTACTGAGGAATAAACCCCGGGGCAGAGTGAGGGATCGGTGATGTTACTGAGGAATGAACCCCGGGGCAGAGTGAGGGATCGGTGTAACTGAGGAATAAACCCCTTGGCAGACTGAGGGATCGGTAATGTTACTGAGGAATAAACCCCAGGACAGAGTGAGGAATCGGTAATGTTACTGAGGAATAAACCCCTGGGCAGAGTGAGGGATCGGTGATGTTACTGAGGAATAAACCCCGGGGCAGAGTGAGGGATCGGTGTTACTGAGGAATAAACCCCGGGGCAGAGTGAGGGATCGGTGTTACTGAGGAATAAACCCCGGGGCAGTGTGAGGAATCGGTGATGTTACTGAGGAATAAACGACGTTGCAGACTGAGGGATCGGTGTTACTGAGGAATAAACCACGGGGCAGAGTAAGGTATCGGTGATGTTACTGAGGAATAAACCCCGGGGCAGAGTGAGGGATCGGTGTTACTGAGGAATAAACCCTGGGGCAGAGTGATGGATCGGTGATGTTACTGCGGAAAATATCCCGGTGCAGAGTGAGGGATCGGTGTTACTGAGGAATAAACCCCGGGGCAGAGTGGGGGTTCGGTGATGTTACTGTGGAATAAACCCCGGTGCAGTGTGAGAGATTGGTGTTACTGAGGAATAAACCCCGGGGCAGAGTGAGGGTTCGGTGATGTTACTGAGGAATAAACCCTGGGGCAGAGTGAAGGATCTGTGTTACTGAGGAATAAACCCCGGGTCAGAGTGAGGGATCGCTGATGTTACTGAGGAATAAACCCCGGGGCAGAGTGACGGATCGGTGATGTTACTGAGGAATAAATCCCGGGGCAGAGTGAGCGATCGGTGTTACTGAGGAATAAACCCTGGGGCAGAGTGAGGGATCGGTGATGTTACTGAGGAATAAACCCCGGGGCAGTGTGTGGGATCGGTGATTTTACTGAGGAATAAACCCTGGGGCAGAGTGAGGGATCGGTGATGTTACTGAGGAATAAACCCCGGGGCAGAGTGAGCGATCGGTGTTACTGAGGAATAAACCCTGGGGCAGAGTGAGGGATCGGTGTTACTGAGGAATAAACCCCGGGGCAGAGTGAGGGATCGGTGATGTTACTGAGGAATAAACCCCGGGGCAGAGTGAGGGATCGGTGATGTTACTGAGGAATAAACCCCTTGGCAAACTGAGGGCTCGGTAATGTTACTGAGGAATAAACCCCAGGGCAGAGTGAGGGATCGGTAATGTTACTGAGGAATAAACCCCGGGGCAGAGTGAGGGATCGGTGATGTTACTGAGGAATAAACCCCGGGGCAGAGTGAGGGATCGGTGTAACTGAGGAATAAACCCCTTGGCAGACTGAGGGATCGGTAATGTTACTGAGGAATAAACCCCAGGGCAGAGTGAGGAATCGGTAATGTTACTGAGGAATAAACCCCTGGGCAGAGTGAGGGATCGGTGATGTTACTGAGGAATAAACCCCGGGGCAGAGTGATGGATCGGTGATGTTACTGAGGAATAAACACCGGGGCAGAGTGAGGGATCGGTGTAACTGAGGAATAAACCCCTTGGCAGACTGAGGGATCGGGAATGTTACTGAGGAATAAACCCTAGGGCAGAGTGAGGGATCGGTGATGTTACTGAGGAATAAACCCCGGGGCAGAGTGAGAGATCGGTGATGTTACTGAGGAATAAACCCCGGGGCAGAGTGAGGGATCGGAGATGTTACTGAGGAATAAACGACGTTGCAGACTGAGGGGTCGGTGTTACTGAGGAATAAACTCCGGGGCAGAGTGAGGGATCGGTGTTACTGAGGATTAAAACCCGGGGCAGAGAGAGGGATCGGTGAAGTTACTGAGGAATGAACCCCGGGGCAGAGTGAGGTATCGGTGATGTTACTGAGGAATAAACCCCGGGGCAGAGTGAGGGATCGGTGTTACTGAGGAATAAACCCTGGGGCAGAGTGATGGATCGGTGATGTTACTGAGGAATATATGCCGGTGCAGAGTGAGTGATCCGTGATGTTACTGAGGAATAAACCCCGGGGCAGAGTGGGGGTTCGGTGATGTTACTGAGGAATAAACCCCGGGGCAGAGTGAGGGATCGGTGTTACTGAGGAATAATCCCCGGGGCAGAGTGAGGGATCGGTGATGTTTCTGAGGAATAAACCCCGGGGCAGAGTGAGGGATCGGTGATGTTACTGAGGAATAAACCCCGGGGCAGAGTGAGGGATCGGTGTTACTGAGGAATAAATCCCGGGGCAGAGTGAGGGATCGGTGTTACTGAGGAATAAATCCCGGGGCAGAGTGAGTGATCCGTGATGTTACTGAGGATAAACCCCAAGGCAGAGTGAGAGATCGGTGTTACTGAGGAATAAACACCGGGGCAGAGTGAGGGATCGGTGATGTTACTGAGGAATAAACCCCGGGGCAGAGTGAGGGATCGGTGATGTTACTGAGGAATAAACCCCGGGGCAGAGTGAGGGATCGGTGATGTTACTGAGGAATAAACCCTGGGGCAGAGTGAAGGATGTGTGTTACTGAGGAATAAACCCCTTGGCAGACTGAGGGATCGGTAATGTTACTGAGGAATAAACCCCAGGGCAGAGTGAGGGATCGGTAATGTTAGTGAGGAATAAACCCCGGGGCAGAGTGAGGGATCGGTGATGTTACTGAGGAATAAACCTCGGGGCAGAGTGAGGGATCGGTGATGTTACTGAGGAATAAACCTTAGGGCAGAGTGAGGGATCGGTGATGTTACTGAGGAATAAACCCCTGGGCAGAGTCAGGGATCGGTGATGTTACTGAGGAATAAACCCCGTGGCAGAGTGAGGGATCGGTGATGTTACTGAGGAATAAACGACATTGCAGACTGAGGGATCGGTGTTACTGAGGAATAAACTCCGGGGCAGAGTGAGGGATTGGTGTTACTGAGGAATAAATCCCGGGGCAGAGAGAGGGATCGGTGAAGTTACTGACGAATAAACCCCGGGGCAGAGTGAGGTATCGGTGATGTTACTGAGGAATAAACCCCGGGGCAGAGTGAGGGATCGGTGTTACTGAGGAATAAACCCTGGGGCAGAATGATGGATCGGTGATGTTACTGAGGAATATATCCCGGTGCAGAGTGAGGGATCGGTGTTACTGAGGAAAAAACCCCGGGGCAGAGTGGGGGTTCGGTGATGTTACTAAGGAATAAACCCCGGTGCAGTGTGAGAGATTGGTGTTACTGAGGAATAATCCCCGGGGCAGAGTGAGGGATCGGTGATGTTTCTGAGGAATAAACCCCGGGGCAGAGTGAGGGATCGGTGATGTTACTGAGGAATAAACCCCGGGGCAGAGTGAGGGATCGGTGTTACTGAGGAATAAATCCCGGGGCAGAGTGAGTGATCCGTGATGTTACTGAGGATAAACCCCAAGGCAGAGTGAGAGATCGGTGTTACTGAGGAATAAACACCGGGGCAGAGTGAGGGATCGGTGATGTTACTGAGGAATAAACCCTGGGGCAGAGTGAAGGATCTGTGTTACTGAGGAATAAACCCCTTGGCAGACTGAGGGATCGGTAATGTTACTGAGGAATAAACCCCAGGGCAGAGTGAGGGATCGGTAATGTTACTGAGGAATAAACCCCGGGGCAGAGTGAGAGATCGGTGATGTTACTGAGGAATAAACCCCGGGGCAGAGTGAGGGATCGGTGATGTTACTGAGGAATAAACCCTAGGGCAGAGTGAGGGATCGGTGATATTACTGACGAATAAACCCCTGGGCAGAGTGAGGGATCGGTGATGTTACTGAGGAATAAACCCCGGGGCAGAGTGAGGGATCGGTGATGTTACTGAGGAATAAACGACATTGCAGACTGAGGGATCGGTGTTACTGAGGAATAAACTCCGGGGTAGAGTGAGGGATCGGTGTTACTGAGGAATAAAACCCGGGGCAGAGAGAGGGATCGGTGAAGTTACTGACGAATAAACCCCGGGGCAGAGTAAGGTATCGGTGATGTTACTGAGGAATAATCCCCGGGGCAGAGTGAGGGATCGGTGATGTTACTGCGGAATAAACCCCGGGGCAGAGTGAGGGATCGGTGTTACTGAGGAATAAACCCCTTGGCAGACTGAGGGATCGGTAATGTTACTCAGGAATAAACCCCAGGGCAGAGTGAGGGATCGGTAATGTTACTGAGGAATAAACCCCGGGGCAGAGTGAGGGATCGGTGATGTTACTGAGGAATAAACCCCGGGGCAGAGTGAGGGATCGGTGTAACTGAGGAATAAACCCCTTGGCAGACCGAGGGATCGGTAATGTTACTGAGGAAGAAACGCCAGGGCAGAGTGAGGAATCGGTAATGTTACTGAGGAATAAACCCCTGGGCAGAGTGAGGGATCGGTGATTTTACTGAGGAATAAACCCCGGGGCAGTGTGAGGGATCGGTGATGCTACTGAGGAATAAACCCCGGGGCAGAGTGATGGATAGGTGATGTTACTGAGGAATATATCCCGGTGAAGAGTGAGGGATTGGTGTTACTGAGGAATAAACCCCGGGGCAGAGTGAGGGATCTGTGTTACTGAGGAATAAACCCCGGGGCAGAGTGAGGGATCGGTGTTACTGAGGAATAAACCCCGGGGCAGAGTGAGGGATCGGTGATGTTACTGAGGAATAAACCCCGGGGCAGAGTGAGGGATCGGTGTTACTGAGGAATAAACCCCTTGGCAGACTGAGGGATCGGTAATGTTACTGAGGAATAAACCCCAGGGCAGAGTGAGGGATCGGTAATGTTACTGAGGAATAAACCCCGGGGCAGAGTGAGGGATCGGTGATGTTACTGAGGAATAAACCCCGGGGCAGAGTGAGGGATCGGAGTAACTGAGGAATAAACCCCTTGGCAGACCGAGGGATCGGTAATGTTACTGAGGAATAAACCCCGGGGCAGAGTGATGGATAGGTGATGTTACTGAGGAATATATCCCGGTGAAGAGTGAGGGATTGGTGTTACTGAGGAATAAACCCCGGGGCAGAGTGAGGGATCTGTGTTACTGAGGAATAAACCCCGGGGCAGAGTGAGGGATCGGTGTTACTGAGGAATAAACCCCGGGGCAGAGTGAGGGATCGGTGATGTTACTGAGGAATAAACCCCGGGGCAGAGTGAGGGATCGGTGTTACTGAGGAATAAACCCCTTGGCAGACTGAGGGATCGGTAATGTTACTGAGGAATAAACCCCAGGGCAGAGTGAGGGATCGGTAATGTTACTGAGGAATAAACCCCGGGGCAGAGTGAGGGATCGGTGATGTTACTGAGGAATAAACCCCGGGGCAGAGTGAGGGATCGGAGTAACTGAGGAATAAACCCCTTGGCAGACCGAGGGATCGGTAATGTTACTGAGGAATAAACCCCAGGGCAGAGTGAGGGATCGGTGTTGTTACTGAGGAATAAACCCCGGGGCAGAGTGAGGGATCGGTGATGTTACTGAGGAATGAACCCCGGGGCAGAGTGAGGGATCGGTGTAACTGAGGAATAAACCCCTTGGCAGACTGAGGGATCGGTAATGTTACTGAGGAATAAACCCCAGGACAGAGTGAGGAATCGGTAATGTTACTGAGGAATAAACCCCTGGGCAGAGTGAGGGATCGGTGATGTTACTGAGGAATAAACCCCGGGGCAGAGTGAGGGATCGGTGTTACTGAGGAATAAACCCCGGGGCAGAGTGAGGGATCGGTGTTACTGAGGAATAAACCCCGGGGCAGTGTGAGGAATCGGTGATGTTACTGAGGAATAAACGACGTTGCAGACTGAGGGATCGGTGTTACTGAGGAATAAACCACGGGGCAGAGTAAGGTATCGGTGATGTTACTGAGGAATAAACCCCGGGGCAGAGTGAGGGATCGGTGTTACTGAGGAATAAACCCTGGGGCAGAGTGATGGATCGGTGATGTTACTGAGGAAAATATCCCGGTGCAGAGTGAGGGATCGGTGTTACTGAGGAATAAACCCCGGGGCAGAGTGGGGGTTCGGTGATGTTACTGTGGAATAAACCCCGGTGCAGTGTGAGAGATTGGTGTTACTGAGGAATAAACCCCGGGGCAGAGTGAGGGTTCGGTGATGTTACTGAGGAATAAACCCTGGGGCAGAGTGAAGGATCTGTGTTACTGAGGAATAAACCCCGGGTCAGAGTGAGGGATCGCTGATGTTACTGAGGAATAAACCCCGGGGCAGAGTGACGGATCGGTGATGTTACTGAGGAATAAATCCCGGGGCAGAGTGAGCGATCGGTGTTACTGAGGAATAAACCCTGGGGCAGAGTGAGGGATCGGTGATGTTACTGAGGAATAAACCCCGGGGCAGTGTGTGGGATCGGTGATTTTACTGAGGAATAAACCCTGGGGCAGAGTGAGGGATCGGTGATGTTACTGAGGAATAAACCCCGGGGCAGAGTGAGGGATCGGTGTAACTGAGGAATAAACCCCTTGGCAGACTGAGGGATCGGGAATGTTACTGAGGAATAAACCCTAGGGCAGAGTGAGGGATCGGTGATGTTACTGAGGAATAAACCCCGGGGCAGAGTGAGAGATCGGTGATGTTACTGAGGAATAAACCCCGGGGCAGAGTGAGGGATCGGTGATGTTACTGAGGAATAAACGACGTTGCAGACTGAGGGGTCGGTGTTACTGAGGAATAAACTCTGGGGCAGAGTGAGGGATCGGTGTTACTGAGGATTAAAACCCGGGGCAGAGAGAGGGATCGGTGAAGTTACTGAGGAATGAACCCCGGGGCAGAGTGAGGTATCGGTGATGTTACTGAGGAATAAACCCCGGGGCAGAGTGAGGGATCGGTGTTACTGAGGAATAAACCCTGGGGCAGAGTGATGGATCGGTGATGTTACTGAGGAATATATGCCGGTGCAGAGTGAGTGATCCGTGATGTTACTGAGGAATAAACCCCGGGGCAGAGTGGGGGTTCGGTGATGTTACTGAGGAATAAACCCCGGGGCAGAGTGAGGGATCGGTGTTACTGAGGAATAATCCCCGGGGCAGAGTGAGGGATCGGTGATGTTTCTGAGGAATAAACCCCGGGGCAGAGTGAGGGATCGGTGATGTTACTGAGGAATAAACCCCGGGGCAGAGTGAGGGATCGGTGTTACTGAGGAATAAATCCCGGGGCAGAGTGAGGGATCGGTGTTACTGAGGAATAAATCCCGGGGCAGAGTGAGTGATCCGTGATGTTACTGAGGATAAACCCCAAGGCAGAGTGAGAGATCGGTGTTACTGAGGAATAAACACCGGGGCAGAGTGAGGGATCGGTGATGTTACTGAGGAATAAACCCCGGGGCAGAGTGAGGGATCGGTGATGTTACTGAGGAATAAACCCCGGGGCAGAGTGAGGGATCGGTGATGTTACTGAGGAATAAACCCTGGGGCAGAGTGAAGGATGTGTGTTACTGAGGAATAAACCCCTTGGCAGACTGAGGGATCGGTAATGTTACTGAGGAATAAACCCCAGGGCAGAGTGAGGGATCGGTAATGTTAGTGAGGAATAAACCCCGGGGCAGAGTGAGGGATCGGTGATGTTACTGAGGAATAAACCTCGGGGCAGAGTGAGGGATCGGTGATGTTACTGAGGAATAAACCTTAGGGCAGAGTGAGGGATCGGTGATGTTACTGAGGAATAAACCCCTGGGCAGAGTCAGGGATCGGTGATGTTACTGAGGAATAAACCCCGTGGCAGAGTGAGGGATCGGTGATGTTACTGAGGAATAAACGACATTGCAGACTGAGGGATCGGTGTTACTGAGGAATAAACTCCGGGGCAGAGTGAGGGATTGGTGTTACTGAGGAATAAATCCCGGGGCAGAGAGAGGGATCGGTGAAGTTACTGACGAATAAACCCCGGGGCAGAGTGAGGTATCGGTGATGTTACTGAGGAATAAACCCCGGGGCAGAGTGAGGGATCGGTGTTACTGAGGAATAAACCCTGGGGCAGAATGATGGATCGGTGATGTTACTGAGGAATATATCCCGGTGCAGAGTGAGGGATCGGTGTTACTGAGGAAAAAACCCCGGGGCAGAGTGGGGGTTCGGTGATGTTACTAAGGAATAAACCCCGGTGCAGTGTGAGAGATTGGTGTTACTGAGGAATAATCCCCGGGGCAGAGTGAGGGATCGGTGATGTTTCTGAGGAATAAACCCCGGGGCAGAGTGAGGGATCGGTGATGTTACTGAGGAATAAACCCCGGGGCAGAGTGAGGGATCGGTGTTACTGAGGAATAAATCCCGGGGCAGAGTGAGTGATCCGTGATGTTACTGAGGATAAACCCCAAGGCAGAGTGAGAGATCGGTGTTACTGAGGAATAAACACCGGGGCAGAGTGAGGGATCGGTGATGTTACTGAGGAATAAACCCTGGGGCAGAGTGAAGGATCTGTGTTACTGAGGAATAAACCCCTTGGCAGACTGAGGGATCGGTAATGTTACTGAGGAATAAACCCCAGGGCAGAGTGAGGGATCGGTAATGTTACTGAGGAATAAACCCCGGGGCAGAGTGAGAGATCGGTGATGTTACTGAGGAATAAACCCCGGGGCAGAGTGAGGGATCGGTGATGTTACTGAGGAATAAACCCTAGGGCAGAGTGAGGGATCGGTGATATTACTGACGAATAAACCCCTGGGCAGAGTGAGGGATCGGTGATGTTACTGAGGAATAAACCCCGGGGCAGAGTGAGGGATCGGTGATGTTACTGAGGAATAAACGACATTGCAGACTGAGGGATCGGTGTTACTGAGGAATAAACTCCGGGGTAGAGTGAGGGATCGGTGTTACTGAGGAATAAAACCCGGGGCAGAGAGAGGGATCGGTGAAGTTACTGACGAATAAACCCCGGGGCAGAGTAAGGTATCGGTGATGTTACTGAGGAATAATCCCCGGGGCAGAGTGAGGGATCGGTGATGTTACTGCGGAATAAACCCCGGGGCAGAGTGAGGGATCGGTGTTACTGAGGAATAAACCCCTTGGCAGACTGAGGGATCGGTAATGTTACTCAGGAATAAACCCCAGGGCAGAGTGAGGGATCGGTAATGTTACTGAGGAATAAACCCCGGGGCAGAGTGAGGGATCGGTGATGTTACTGAGGAATAAACCCCGGGGCAGAGTGAGGGATCGGTGTAACTGAGGAATAAACCCCTTGGCAGACCGAGGGATCGGTAATGTTACTGAGGAAGAAACGCCAGGGCAGAGTGAGGAATCGGTAATGTTACTGAGGAATAAACCCCTGGGCAGAGTGAGGGATCGGTGATTTTACTGAGGAATAAACCCCGGGGCAGTGTGAGGGATCGGTGATGCTACTGAGGAATAAACCCCGGGGCAGAGTGATGGATAGGTGATGTTACTGAGGAATATATCCCGGTGAAGAGTGAGGGATTGGTGTTACTGAGGAATAAACCCCGGGGCAGAGTGAGGGATCTGTGTTACTGAGGAATAAACCCCGGGGCAGAGTGAGGGATCGGTGTTACTGAGGAATAAACCCCGGGGCAGAGTGAGGGATCGGTGATGTTACTGAGGAATAAACCCCGGGGCAGAGTGAGGGATCGGTGTTACTGAGGAATAAACCCCTTGGCAGACTGAGGGATCGGTAATGTTACTGAGGAATAAACCCCAGGGCAGAGTGAGGGATCGGTAATGTTACTGAGGAATAAACCCCGGGGCAGAGTGAGGGATCGGTGATGTTACTGAGGAATAAACCCCGGGGCAGAGTGAGGGATCGGAGTAACTGAGGAATAAACCCCTTGGCAGACCGAGGGATCGGTAATGTTACTGAGGAATAAACCCCAGGGCAGAGTGAGGGATCGGTGATGTTACTGAGGAATAAACCCCGGGGCAGAGTGAGGGATCGGTGATGTTACTGAGGAATGAACCCCGGGGCAGAGTGAGGGATCGGTGTAACTGAGGAATAAACCCCTTGGCAGACTGAGGGATCGGTAATGTTACTGAGGAATAAACCCCAGGACAGAGTGAGGAATCGGTAATGTTACTGAGGAATAAACCCCTGGGCAGAGTGAGGGATCGGTGATGTTACTGAGGAATAAACCCCGGGGCAGAGTGAGGGATCGGTGTTACTGAGGAATAAACCCCGGGGCAGAGTGAGGGATCGGTGTTACTGAGGAATAAACCCCGGGGCAGTGTGAGGAATCGGTGATGTTACTGAGGAATAAACGACGTTGCAGACTGAGGGATCGGTGTTACTGAGGAATAAACCACGGGGCAGAGTAAGGTATCGGTGATGTTACTGAGGAATAAACCCCGGGGCAGAGTGAGGGATCGGTGTTACTGAGGAATAAACCCTGGGGCAGAGTGATGGATCGGTGATGTTACTGAGGAAAATATCCCGGTGCAGAGTGAGGGATCGGTGTTACTGAGGAATAAACCCCGGGGCAGAGTGGGGGTTCGGTGATGTTACTGTGGAATAAACCCCGGTGCAGTGTGAGAGATTGGTGTTACTGAGGAATAAACCCCGGGGCAGAGTGAGGGTTCGGTGATGTTACTGAGGAATAAACCCTGGGGCAGAGTGAAGGATCTGTGTTACTGAGGAATAAACCCCGGGTCAGAGTGAGGGATCGCTGATGTTACTGAGGAATAAACCCCGGGGCAGAGTGACGGATCGGTGATGTTACTGAGGAATAAATCCCGGGGCAGAGTGAGCGATCGGTGTTACTGAGGAATAAACCCTGGGGCAGAGTGAGGGATCGGTGATGTTACTGAGGAATAAACCCCGGGGCAGTGTGTGGGATCGGTGATTTTACTGAGGAATAAACCCTGGGGCAGAGTGAGGGATCGGTGATGTTACTGAGGAATAAACCCCGGGGCAGAGTGAGGGATCGGTGTAACTGAGGAATAAACCCCTTGGCAGACTGAGGGATCGGGAATGTTACTGAGGAATAAACCCTAGGGCAGAGTGAGGGATCGGTGATGTTACTGAGGAATAAACCCCGGGGCAGAGTGAGAGATCGGTGATGTTACTGAGGAATAAACCCCGGGGCAGAGTGAGGGATCGGTGATGTTACTGAGGAATAAACGACGTTGCAGACTGAGGGGTCGGTGTTACTGAGGAATAAACTCCGGGGCAGAGTGAGGGATCGGTGTTACTGAGGATTAAAACCCGGGGCAGAGAGAGGGATCGGTGAAGTTACTGAGGAATGAACCCCGGGGCAGAGTGAGGTATCGGTGATGTTACTGAGGAATAAACCCCTGGGCAGAGTGAGGGATCGGTGTTACTGAGGAATAAACCCTGGGGCAGAGTGATGGATCGGTGATGTTACTGAGGAATATATGCCGGTGCAGAGTGAGTGATCCGTGATGTTACTGAGGAATAAACCCCGGGGCAGAGTGGGGGTTCGGTGATGTTACTGAGGAATAAACCCCGGGGCAGAGTGAGGGATCGGTCTTACTGAGGAATAATCTCCGGGGCAGAGTGAGGGATCGGTGATGTTTCTGAGGAATAAACCCCGGGGCAGAGTGAGGGATCGGTGATGTTACTGAGGAATAAACCCCGGGGCAGAGTGAGGGATCGGTGTTACTGAGGAATAAATCCCGGGGCAGAGTGAGGGATCGGTGTTACTGAGGAATAAATCCCGGGGCAGAGTGAGTGATCCGTGTTGTTACTGAGGATAAACCCCAAGGCAGAGTGAGAGATCGGTGTTACTGAGGAATAAACACCGGGGCAGAGTGAGGGATCGGTGATGTTACTGAGGAATAAACCCCGGGGCAGAGTGAGGGATCGGTGATGTTACTGAGGAATAAACCCCGGGGCAGAGTGAGGGATCGATGATGTTACTGAGGAATAAACCCTAGGGCAGAGTGAGGGATCGCTGATGTTACTGAGGAATAAACCCCGGGGCAGAGTGAGGGATCGGTGATGTTACTGAGGAATAAACCCCGGGGCAGTGTGAGCGATCGGTGTTACTGTGGAATAAACCCTGGGGCAGAGTGAGGGATTGGTGATGTTACTGAGGAATAAACCCCGGGGCTGTGTGTGGGATCGGTGATTTTACTGAGGAATAAACCCTGGGGCAGAGTGAGGGATCGGTGATGTTACTGAGGAATAAACCCCGGGGCAGAGTGAGGGATCGGTGTAACTGAGGAATAAACCCCTGGGCAGACTGAGTGATCGGTAATGTTACTGAGGAATAAACCTTAGGGCAGAGTGAGGGATCGGTGATGTTACTGAGGAATAAACCCCGGGGCAGAGTGAGGGATCGGTGATGTTACTGAGGAATAAACCCCGGGGCAGAGTGAGGGATCGGTGATGTTACTGAGGAATAAACGACGTTGCAGACTGAGGGATCGGTGTTACTGAGGAATAAACTCCGGGGCAGAGTGAGGGATCGGTGTTACTGAGGAATAAAACCCGGGGCAGAGCGAGGGATCGGTGAAGTTACTGAGGAATAAACCCCGGGGCGAGTGAGGTATCGGTGATGTTACTGAGGAATAAACCCCGGGGCAGAGTGAGGGATCGGTGTTACTGAGGAATAAACCCTGGGGCAGAGTGATGGATCGGTGATGTTACTGAGGAATATATCCCGGTGCAGAGTGAGGGATCGGTGTTACTGAGGAATAAACCCCGGGGCAGAGTGAGGGATCGGTGATGTTACTGAGGAATAAACCCTGGGGCAGAGTGAAGGATCTGTGTTACTGAGGAATAAACCCCGGGTCAGAGTGAGGGATCGCTGATGTTACTGAGGAATAAACCCCGGGGCAGAGTGAGGGATCGGTGATGTTACTGAGGAATAAACCCCTTGGCAAACTGAGGGCTCGGTAATGTTACTGAGGAATAAACCCCAGGGCAGAGTGAGGGATCGGTAATGTTACTGAGGAATAAACCCCGGGGCAGAGTGAGGGATCGGTGATGTTACTGAGGAATAAACCCCGGGGCAGAGTGAGGGATCGGTGTAACTGAGGAATAAACCCCTTGGCAGACTGAGGGATCGGTAATGTTACTGAGGAATAAACCCCAGGGCAGAGTGAGGGATCGGTGATGTTACTGAGGAATAAACCCCGGGGCAGAGTGAGGGATCGGTGATGTTACTGAGGAATGAACCCCGGGGCAGAGTGAGGGATCGGTGTAACTGAGGAATAAACCCCTTGGCAGACTGAGGGATCGGTAATGTTACTGAGGAATAAACCCCAGGACAGAGTGAGGAATCGGTAATGTTACTGAGGAATAAACCCCTGGGCAGAGTGAGGGATCGGTGATGTTACTGAGGAATAAACCCCGGGGCAGAGTGAGGGATCGGTGTTACTGAGGAATAAACCCCGGGGCAGAGTGAGGGATCGGTGTTACTGAGGAATAAACCCCGGGGCAGTGTGAGGAATCGGTGATGTTACTGAGGAATAAACGACGTTGCAGACTGAGGGATCGGTGTTACTGAGGAATAAACCACGGGGCAGAGTAAGGTATCGGTGATGTTACTGAGGAATAAACCCCGGGGCAGAGTGAGGGATCGGTGTTACTGAGGAATAAACCCTGGGGCAGAGTGATGGATCGGTGATGTTACTGCGGAAAATATCCCGGTGCAGAGTGAGGGATCGGTGTTACTGAGGAATAAACCCCGGGGCAGAGTGGGGGTTCGGTGATGTTACTGTGGAATAAACCCCGGTGCAGTGTGAGAGATTGGTGTTACTGAGGAATAAACCCCGGGGCAGAGTGAGGGTTCGGTGATGTTACTGAGGAATAAACCCTGGGGCAGAGTGAAGGATCTGTGTTACTGAGGAATAAACCCCGGGTCAGAGTGAGGGATCGCTGATGTTACTGAGGAATAAACCCCGGGGCAGAGTGACGGATCGGTGATGTTACTGAGGAATAAATCCCGGGGCAGAGTGAGCGATCGGTGTTACTGAGGAATAAACCCTGGGGCAGAGTGAGGGATCGGTGATGTTACTGAGGAATAAACCCCGGGGCAGTGTGTGGGATCGGTGATTTTACTGAGGAATAAACCCTGGGGCAGAGTGAGGGATCGGTGATGTTACTGAGGAATAAACCCCGGGGCAGAGTGAGCGATCGGTGTTACTGAGGAATAAACCCTGGGGCAGAGTGAGGGATCGGTGTTACTGAGGAATAAACCCCGGGGCAGAGTGAGGGATCGGTGATGTTACTGAGGAATAAACCCCGGGGCAGAGTGAGGGATCGGTGATGTTACTGAGGAATAAACCCCTTGGCAAACTGAGGGCTCGGTAATGTTACTGAGGAATAAACCCCAGGGCAGAGTGAGGGATCGGTAATGTTACTGAGGAATAAACCCCGGGGCAGAGTGAGGGATCGGTGATGTTACTGAGGAATAAACCCCGGGGCAGAGTGAGGGATCGGTGTAACTCAGGAATAAACCCCTTGGCAGACTGAGGGATCGGTAATGTTACTGAGGAATAAACCCCAGGGCAGAGTGAGGAATCGGTAATGTTACTGAGGAATAAACCCCTGGGCAGAGTGAGGGATCGGTGATGTTACTGAGGAATAAACCCCGGGGCAGAGTGATGGATCGGTGATGTTACTGAGGAATAAACACCGGGGCAGAGTGAGGGATCGGTGTAACTGAGGAATAAACCCCTTGGCAGACTGAGGGATCGGGAATGTTACTGAGGAATAAACCCTAGGGCAGAGTGAGGGATCGGTGATGTTACTGAGGAATAAACCCCGGGGCAGAGTGAGAGATCGGTGATGTTACTGAGGAATAAACCCCGGGGCAGAGTGAGGGATCGGTGATGTTACTGAGGAATAAACGACGTTGCAGACTGAGGGGTCGGTGTTACTGAGGAATAAACTCCGGGGCAGAGTGAGGGATCGGTGTTACTGAGGATTAAAACCCGGGGCAGAGAGAGGGATCGGTGAAGTTACTGAGGAATGAACCCCGGGGCAGAGTGAGGTATCGGTGATGTTACTGAGGAATAAACCCCGGGGCAGAGTGAGGGATCGGTGTTACTGAGGAATAAACCCTGGGGCAGAGTGATGGATCGGTGATGTTACTGAGGAATATATGCCGGTGCAGAGTGAGTGATCCGTGATGTTACTGAGGAATAAACCCCGGGGCAGAGTGGGGGTTCGGTGATGTTACTGAGGAATAAACCCCGGGGCAGAGTGAGGGATCGGTGTTACTGAGGAATAATCCCCGGGGCAGAGTGAGGGATCGGTGATGTTTCTGAGGAATAAACCCCGGGGCAGAGTGAGGGATCGGTGATGTTACTGAGGAATAAACCCCGGGGCAGAGTGAGGGATCGGTGTTACTGAGGAATAAATCCCGGGGCAGAGTGAGGGATCGGTGTTACTGAGGAATAAATCCCGGGGCAGAGTGAGTGATCCGTGATGTTACTGAGGATAAACCCCAAGGCAGAGTGAGAGATCGGTGTTACTGAGGAATAAACACCGGGGCAGAGTGAGGGATCGGTGATGTTACTGAGGAATAAACCCCGGGGCAGAGTGAGGGATCGGTGATGTTACTGAGGAATAAACCCCGGGGCAGAGTGAGGGATCGGTGATGTTACTGAGGAATAAACCCTGGGGCAGAGTGAAGGATGTGTGTTACTGAGGAATAAACCCCTTGGCAGACTGAGGGATCGGTAATGTTACTGAGGAATAAACCCCAGGGCAGAGTGAGGGATCGGTAATGTTAGTGAGGAATAAACCCCGGGGCAGAGTGAGGGATCGGTGATGTTACTGAGGAATAAACCTCGGGGCAGAGTGAGGGATCGGTGATGTTACTGAGGAATAAACCTTAGGGCAGAGTGAGGGATCGGTGATGTTACTGAGGAATAAACCCCTGGGCAGAGTCAGGGATCGGTGATGTTACTGAGGAATAAACCCCGTGGCAGAGTGAGGGATCGGTGATGTTACTGAGGAATAAACGACATTGCAGACTGAGGGATCGGTGTTACTGAGGAATAAACTCCGGGGCAGAGTGAGGGATTGGTGTTACTGAGGAATAAATCCCGGGGCAGAGAGAGGGATCGGTGAAGTTACTGACGAATAAACCCCGGGGCAGAGTGAGGTATCGGTGATGTTACTGAGGAATAAACCCCGGGGCAGAGTGAGGGATCGGTGTTACTGAGGAATAAACCCTGGGGCAGAATGATGGATCGGTGATGTTACTGAGGAATATATCCCGGTGCAGAGTGAGGGATCGGTGTTACTGAGGAAAAAACCCCGGGGCAGAGTGGGGGTTCGGTGATGTTACTAAGGAATAAACCCCGGTGCAGTGTGAGAGATTGGTGTTACTGAGGAATAATCCCCGGGGCAGAGTGAGGGATCGGTGATGTTTCTGAGGAATAAACCCCGGGGCAGAGTGAGGGATCGGTGATGTTACTGAGGAATAAACCCCGGGGCAGAGTGAGGGATCGGTGTTACTGAGGAATAAATCCCGGGGCAGAGTGAGTGATCCGTGATGTTACTGAGGATAAACCCCAAGGCAGAGTGAGAGATCGGTGTTACTGAGGAATAAACACCGGGGCAGAGTGAGGGATCGGTGATGTTACTGAGGAATAAACCCTGGGGCAGAGTGAAGGATCTGTGTTACTGAGGAATAAACCCCTTGGCAGACTGAGGGATCGGTAATGTTACTGAGGAATAAACCCCAGGGCAGAGTGAGGGATCGGTAATGTTACTGAGGAATAAACCCCGGGGCAGAGTGAGAGATCGGTGATGTTACTGAGGAATAAACCCCGGGGCAGAGTGAGGGATCGGTGATGTTACTGAGGAATAAACCCTAGGGCAGAGTGAGGGATCGGTGATATTACTGACGAATAAACCCCTGGGCAGAGTGAGGGATCGGTGATGTTACTGAGGAATAAACCCCGGGGCAGAGTGAGGGATCGGTGATGTTACTGAGGAATAAACGACATTGCAGACTGAGGGATCGGTGTTACTGAGGAATAAACTCCGGGGTAGAGTGAGGGATCGGTGTTACTGAGGAATAAAACCCGGGGCAGAGAGAGGGATCGGTGAAGTTACTGACGAATAAACCCCGGGGCAGAGTAAGGTATCGGTGATGTTACTGAGGAATAATCCCCGGGGCAGAGTGAGGGATCGGTGATGTTACTGCGGAATAAACCCCGGGGCAGAGTGAGGGATCGGTGTTACTGAGGAATAAACCCCTTGGCAGACTGAGGGATCGGTAATGTTACTCAGGAATAAACCCCAGGGCAGAGTGAGGGATCGGTAATGTTACTGAGGAATAAACCCCGGGGCAGAGTGAGGGATCGGTGATGTTACTGAGGAATAAACCCCGGGGCAGAGTGAGGGATCGGTGTAACTGAGGAATAAACCCCTTGGCAGACCGAGGGATCGGTAATGTTACTGAGGAAGAAACGCCAGGGCAGAGTGAGGAATCGGTAATGTTACTGAGGAATAAACCCCTGGGCAGAGTGAGGGATCGGTGATTTTACTGAGGAATAAACCCCGGGGCAGTGTGAGGGATCGGTGATGCTACTGAGGAATAAACCCCGGGGCAGAGTGATGGATAGGTGATGTTACTGAGGAATATATCCCGGTGAAGAGTGAGGGATTGGTGTTACTGAGGAATAAACCCCGGGGCAGAGTGAGGGATCTGTGTTACTGAGGAATAAACCCCGGGGCAGAGTGAGGGATCGGTGTTACTGAGGAATAAACCCCGGGGCAGAGTGAGGGATCGGTGATGTTACTGAGGAATAAACCCCGGGGCAGAGTGAGGGATCGGTGTTACTGAGGAATAAACCCCTTGGCAGACTGAGGGATCGGTAATGTTACTGAGGAATAAACCCCAGGGCAGAGTGAGGGATCGGTAATGTTACTGAGGAATAAACCCCGGGGCAGAGTGAGGGATCGGTGATGTTACTGAGGAATAAACCCCGGGGCAGAGTGAGGGATCGGAGTAACTGAGGAATAAACCCCTTGGCAGACCGAGGGATCGGTAATGTTACTGAGGAATAAACCCCAGGGCAGAGTGAGGGATCGGTGATGTTACTGAGGAATAAACCCCGGGGCAGAGTGAGGGATCGGTGATGTTACTGAGGAATGAACCCCGGGGCAGAGTGAGGGATCGGTGTAACTGAGGAATAAACCCCTTGGCAGACTGAGGGATCGGTAATGTTACTGAGGAATAAACCCCAGGACAGAGTGAGGAATCGGTAATGTTACTGAGGAATAAACCCCTGGGCAGAGTGAGGGATCGGTGATGTTACTGAGGAATAAACCCCGGGGCAGAGTGAGGGATCGGTGTTACTGAGGAATAAACCCCGGGGCAGAGTGAGGGATCGGTGTTACTGAGGAATAAACCCCGGGGCAGTGTGAGGAATCGGTGATGTTACTGAGGAATAAACGACGTTGCAGACTGAGGGATCGGTGTTACTGAGGAATAAACCACGGGGCAGAGTAAGGTATCGGTGATGTTACTGAGGAATAAACCCCGGGGCAGAGTGAGGGATCGGTGTTACTGAGGAATAAACCCTGGGGCAGAGTGATGGATCGGTGATGTTACTGAGGAAAATATCCCGGTGCAGAGTGAGGGATCGGTGTTACTGAGGAATAAACCCCGGGGCAGAGTGGGGGTTCGGTGATGTTACTGTGGAATAAACCCCGGTGCAGTGTGAGAGATTGGTGTTACTGAGGAATAAACCCCGGGGCAGAGTGAGGGTTCGGTGATGTTACTGAGGAATAAACCCTGGGGCAGAGTGAAGGATCTGTGTTACTGAGGAATAAACCCCGGGTCAGAGTGAGGGATCGCTGATGTTACTGAGGAATAAACCCCGGGGCAGAGTGACGGATCGGTGATGTTACTGAGGAATAAATCCCGGGGCAGAGTGAGCGATCGGTGTTACTGAGGAATAAACCCTGGGGCAGAGTGAGGGATCGGTGATGTTACTGAGGAATAAACCCCGGGGCAGTGTGTGGGATCGGTGATTTTACTGAGGAATAAACCCTGGGGCAGAGTGAGGGATCGGTGATGTTACTGAGGAATAAACCCCGGGGCAGAGTGAGGGATCGGTGTAACTGAGGAATAAACCCCTTGGCAGACTGAGGGATCGGGAATGTTACTGAGGAATAAACCCTAGGGCAGAGTGAGGGATCGGTGATGTTACTGAGGAATAAACCCCGGGGCAGAGTGAGAGATCGGTGATGTTACTGAGGAATAAACCCCGGGGCAGAGTGAGGGATCGGTGATGTTACTGAGGAATAAACGACGTTGCAGACTGAGGGGTCGGTGTTACTGAGGAATAAACTCCGGGGCAGAGTGAGGGATCGGTGTTACTGAGGATTAAAACCCGGGGCAGAGAGAGGGATCGGTGAAGTTACTGAGGAATGAACCCCGGGGCAGAGTGAGGTATCGGTGATGTTACTGAGGAATAAACCCCTGGGCAGAGTGAGGGATCGGTGTTACTGAGGAATAAACCCTGGGGCAGAGTGATGGATCGGTGATGTTACTGAGGAATATATGCCGGTGCAGAGTGAGTGATCCGTGATGTTACTGAGGAATAAACCCCGGGGCAGAGTGGGGGTTCGGTGATGTTACTGAGGAATAAACCCCGGGGCAGAGTGAGGGATCGGTCTTACTGAGGAATAATCTCCGGGGCAGAGTGAGGGATCGGTGATGTTTCTGAGGAATAAACCCCGGGGCAGAGTGAGGGATCGGTGATGTTACTGAGGAATAAACCCCGGGGCAGAGTGAGGGATCGGTGTTACTGAGGAATAAATCCCGGGGCAGAGTGAGGGATCGGTGTTACTGAGGAATAAATCCCGGGGCAGAGTGAGTGATCCGTGATGTTACTGAGGATAAACCCCAAGGCAGAGTGAGAGATCGGTGTTACTGAGGAATAAACACCGGGGCAGAGTGAGGGATCGGTGATGTTACTGAGGAATAAACCCCGGGGCAGAGTGAGGGATCGGTGATGTTACTGAGGAATAAACCCCGGGGCAGAGTGAGGGATCGATGATGTTACTGAGGAATAAACCCTAGGGCAGAGTGAGGGATCGCTGATGTTACTGAGGAATAAACCCCGGGGCAGAGTGAGGGATCGGTGATGTTACTGAGGAATAAACCCCGGGGCAGTGTGAGCGATCGGTGTTACTGTGGAATAAACCCTGGGGCAGAGTGAGGGATTGGTGATGTTACTGAGGAATAAACCCCGGGGCTGTGTGTGGGATCGGTGATTTTACTGAGGAATAAACCCTGGGGCAGAGTGAGGGATCGGTGATGTTACTGAGGAATAAACCCCGGGGCAGAGTGAGGGATCGGTGTAACTGAGGAATAAACCCCTGGGCAGACTGAGTGATCGGTAATGTTACTGAGGAATAAACCTTAGGGCAGAGTGAGGGATCGGTGATGTTACTGAGGAATAAACCCCGGGGCAGAGTGAGGGATCGGTGATGTTACTGAGGAATAAACCCCGGGGCAGAGTGAGGGATCGGTGATGTTACTGAGGAATAAACGACGTTGCAGACTGAGGGATCGGTGTTACTGAGGAATAAACTCCGGGGCAGAGTGAGGGATCGGTGTTACTGAGGAATAAAACCCGGGGCAGAGCGAGGGATCGGTGAAGTTACTGAGGAATAAACCCCGGGGCGAGTGAGGTATCGGTGATGTTACTGAGGAATAAACCCCGGGGCAGAGTGAGGGATCGGTGTTACTGAGGAATAAACCCTGGGGCAGAGTGATGGATCGGTGATGTTACTGAGGAATATATCCCGGTGCAGAGTGAGGGATCGGTGTTACTGAGGAATAAACCCCGGGGCAGAGTGAGGGATCGGTGATGTTACTGAGGAATAAACCCTGGGGCAGAGTGAAGGATCTGTGTTACTGAGGAATAAACCCCGGGTCAGAGTGAGGGATCGCTGATGTTACTGAGGAATAAACCCCGGGGCAGAGTGAGGGATCGGTGATGTTACTGAGGAATAAACCCCTTGGCAAACTGAGGGCTCGGTAATGTTACTGAGGAATAAACCCCAGGGCAGAGTGAGGGATCGGTAATGTTACTGAGGAATAAACCCCGGGGCAGAGTGAGGGATCGGTGATGTTACTGAGGAATAAACCCCGGGGCAGAGTGAGGGATCGGTGTAACTGAGGAATAAACCCCTTGGCAGACTGAGGGATCGGTAATGTTACTGAGGAATAAACCCCAGGGCAGAGTGAGGGATCGGTGATGTTACTGAGGAATAAACCCCGGGGCAGAGTGAGGGATCGGTGATGTTACTGAGGAATGAACCCCGGGGCAGAGTGAGGGATCGGTGTAACTGAGGAATAAACCCCTTGGCAGACTGAGGGATCGGTAATGTTACTGAGGAATAAACCCCAGGACAGAGTGAGGAATCGGTAATGTTACTGAGGAATAAACCCCTGGGCAGAGTGAGGGATCGGTGATGTTACTGAGGAATAAACCCCGGGGCAGAGTGAGGGATCGGTGTTACTGAGGAATAAACCCCGGGGCAGAGTGAGGGATCGGTGTTACTGAGGAATAAACCCCGGGGCAGTGTGAGGAATCGGTGATGTTACTGAGGAATAAACGACGTTGCAGACTGAGGGATCGGTGTTACTGAGGAATAAACCACGGGGCAGAGTAAGGTATCGGTGATGTTACTGAGGAATAAACCCCGGGGCAGAGTGAGGGATCGGTGTTACTGAGGAATAAACCCTGGGGCAGAGTGATGGATCGGTGATGTTACTGCGGAAAATATCCCGGTGCAGAGTGAGGGATCGGTGTTACTGAGGAATAAACCCCGGGGCAGAGTGGGGGTTCGGTGATGTTACTGTGGAATAAACCCCGGTGCAGTGTGAGAGATTGGTGTTACTGAGGAATAAACCCCGGGGCAGAGTGAGGGTTCGGTGATGTTACTGAGGAATAAACCCTGGGGCAGAGTGAAGGATCTGTGTTACTGAGGAATAAACCCCGGGTCAGAGTGAGGGATCGCTGATGTTACTGAGGAATAAACCCCGGGGCAGAGTGACGGATCGGTGATGTTACTGAGGAATAAATCCCGGGGCAGAGTGAGCGATCGGTGTTACTGAGGAATAAACCCTGGGGCAGAGTGAGGGATCGGTGATGTTACTGAGGAATAAACCCCGGGGCAGTGTGTGGGATCGGTGATTTTACTGAGGAATAAACCCTGGGGCAGAGTGAGGGATCGGTGATGTTACTGAGGAATAAACCCCGGGGCAGAGTGAGCGATCGGTGTTACTGAGGAATAAACCCTGGGGCAGAGTGAGGGATCGGTGTTACTGAGGAATAAACCCCGGGGCAGAGTGAGGGATCGGTGATGTTACTGAGGAATAAACCCCGGGGCAGAGTGAGGGATCGGTGATGTTACTGAGGAATAAACCCCTTGGCAAACTGAGGGCTCGGTAATGTTACTGAGGAATAAACCCCAGGGCAGAGTGAGGGATCGGTAATGTTACTGAGGAATAAACCCCGGGGCAGAGTGAGGGATCGGTGATGTTACTGAGGAATAAACCCCGGGGCAGAGTGAGGGATCGGTGTAACTGAGGAATAAACCCCTTGGCAGACTGAGGGATCGGTAATGTTACTGAGGAATAAACCCCAGGGCAGAGTGAGGAATCGGTAATGTTACTGAGGAATAAACCCCTGGGCAGAGTGAGGGATCGGTGATGTTACTGAGGAATAAACCCCGGGGCAGAGTGATGGATCGGTGATGTTACTGAGGAATAAACACCGGGGCAGAGTTAGGAAGCGGTGTTACTGAGGAATAAACCCCGGGGTAGAGTGAGGGATCGGTGATGTTACTGAGGATTATATCCCGGTGCAGAGTGAGGGATCGGTGTTACTGAGGAATAAACCCCGAGGCAGAGTGGGGGTTCGTTGATGTTACTGAGGAATAAACCCCGGGGCAGTGTGAGAGATTGGTGTTACTGAGGAATAAACGCCGGGGCAGAGTGAGGGGTCGGTGATGTTACTGAGGAATAAATCCTGGGGCAGAGTGAGGGATCGGTGATGTTACTGAGGAATAAACCCCGGGTCAGAGTGAGGGATCGGTGATGTTACTGAGGAATAAACCCTGGGGCAGAATGAGGGATCGGTGATTTTACTGGGGCATAAACCCCGGGGCAGAGTGAGGAATCGGTGATGTTACTGAGGAATAAACCCCGGGGCAGAGTGAGGGATCGGTGTTGCTGAGGAATAATCCCCGGGGCATAGTGAGGGATCGGTGATGTTGCTGAGGAATAATCCCCGGGGCAGATTGAGTGATCGGTGATGTTTCTGAGGAATAAACCCCGGGGCAGAGTGAGGGATCGGTGATGTTACTGAGGAAAATATCCCGGTGCAGAGTGAGGGATCGGTGTTACTGAGGAATAAACCCCGGGGCAGAGTGGGGGTTCGGTGATGTTACTGTGGAATAAACCCCGGTGCAGTGTGAGAGATTGGTGTTACTGAGGAATAAACCCCGGGGCAGAGTGAGGGTTCGGTGATGTTACTGAGGAATAAACCCTGGGGCAGAGTGAAGGATCTGTGTTACTGAGGAATAAACCCCGGGTCAGAGTGAGGGATCGCTGATGTTACTGAGGAATAAACCCCGGGGCAGAGTGACGGATCGGTGATGTTACTGAGGAATAAATCCCGGGGCAGAGTGAGCGATCGGTGTTACTGAGGAATAAACCCTGGGGCAGAGTGAGGGATCGGTGATGTTACTGAGGAATAAACCCCGGGGCAGTGTGTGGGATCGGTGATTTTACTGAGGAATAAACCCTGGGGCAGAGTGAGGGATCGGTGATGTTACTGAGGAATAAACCCCGGGGCAGAGTGAGGGATCGGTGTAACTGAGGAATAAACCCCTTGGCAGACTGAGGGATCGGGAATGTTACTGAGGAATAAACCCTAGGGCAGAGTGAGGGATCGGTGATGTTACTGAGGAATAAACCCCGGGGCAGAGTGAGAGATCGGTGATGTTACTGAGGAATAAACCCCGGGGCAGAGTGAGGGATCGGTGATGTTACTGAGGAATAAACGACGTTGCAGACTGAGGGGTCGGTGTTACTGAGGAATAAACTCCGGGGCAGAGTGAGGGATCGGTGTTACTGAGGATTAAAACCCGGGGCAGAGAGAGGAATCGGTGAGGTTACTGAGGAATGAACCCCGGGGCAGAGTGAGGTATCGGTGATGTTACTGAGGAATAAACCCCTGGGCAGAGTGAGGGATCGGTGTTACTGAGGAATAAACCCTGGGGCAGAGTGATGGATCGGTGATGTTACTGAGGAATATATGCCGGTGCAGAGTGAGTGATCCGTGATGTTACTGAGGAATAAACCCCGGGGCAGAGTGGGGGTTCGGTGATGTTACTGAGGAATAAACCCCGGGGCAGAGTGAGGGATCGGTGTTACTGAGGAATAATCTCCGGGGCAGAGTGAGGGATCGGTGATGTTTCTGAGGAATAAACCCCGGGGCAGAGTGAGGGATCGGTGATGTTACTGAGGAATAAACCCCGGGGCAGAGTGAGGGATCGGTGTTACTGAGGAATAAATCCCGGGGCAGAGTGAGGGATCGGTGTTACTGAGGAATAAATCCCGGGGCAGAGTGAGTGATCCGTGATGTTACTGAGGATAAACCCCAAGGCAGAGTGAGAGATCGGTGTTACTGAGGAATAAACACCGGGGCAGAGTGAGGGATCGGTGATGTTACTGAGGAATAAACCCCGGGGCAGAGTGAGGGATCGGTGATGTTACTGAGGAATAAACCCCGGGGCAGAGTGAGGGATCGATGATGTTACTGAGGAATAAACCCTAGGGCAGAGTGAGGGATCGCTGATGTTACTGAGGAATAAACCCCGGGGCAGAGTGAGGGATCGGTGATGTTACTGAGGAATAAACCCCGGGGCAGTGTGAGCGATCGGTGTTACTGTGGAATAAACCCTGGGGCAGAGTGAGGGATTGGTGATGTTACTGAGGAATAAACCCCGGGGCTGTGTGTGGGATCGGTGATTTTACTGAGGAATAAACCCTGGGGCAGAGTGAGGGATCGGTGATGTTACTGAGGAATAAACCCCGGGGCAGAGTGAGGGATCGGTGTAACTGAGGAATAAACCCCTGGGCAGACTGAGTGATCGGTAATGTTACTGAGGAATAAACCTTAGGGCAGAGTGAGGGATCGGTGATGTTACTGAGGAATAAACCCCGGGGCAGAGTGAGGGATCGGTGATGTTACTGAGGAATAAACCCCGGGGCAGAGTGAGGGATCGGTGATGTTACTGAGGAATAAACGACGTTGCAGACTGAGGGATCGGTGTTACTGAGGAATAAACTCCGGGGCAGAGTGAGGGATCGGTGTTACTGAGGAATAAAACCCGGGGCAGAGCGAGGGATCGGTGAAGTTACTGAGGAATAAACCCCGGGGCGAGTGAGGTATCGGTGATGTTACTGAGGAATAAACCCCGGGGCAGAGTGAGGGATCGGTGTTACTGAGGAATAAACCCTGGGGCAGAGTGATGGATCGGTGATGTTACTGAGGAATATATCCCGGTGCAGAGTGAGGGATCGGTGTTACTGAGGAATAAACCCCGGGGCAGAGTGAGGGATCGGTGATGTTACTGAGGAATAAACCCTGGGGCAGAGTGAAGGATCTGTGTTACTGAGGAATAAACCCCGGGTCAGAGTGAGGGATCGCTGATGTTACTGAGGAATAAACCCCGGGGCAGAGTGACGGATCGGTGATGTTACTGAGGAATAAATCCCGGGGCAGAGTGAGCGATCGGTGTTACTGAGGAATAAACCCTGGGGCAGAGTGAGGGATCGGTGATGTTACTGAGGAATAAACCCCGGGGCAGTGTGTGGGATCGGTGATTTTACTGAGGAATAAACCCTGGGGCAGAGTGAGGGATCGGTGATGTTACTGAGGAATAAACCCCGGGGCAGAGTGAGGGATCGGTGTAACTGAGGAATAAACCCCTTGGCAGACTGAGGGATCGGGAATGTTACTGAGGAATAAACCCTAGGGCAGAGTGAGGGATCGGTGATGTTACTGAGGAATAAACCCCGGGGCAGAGTGAGAGATCGGTGATGTTACTGAGGAATAAACCCCGGGGCAGAGTGAGGGATCGGTGATGTTACTGAGGAATAAACGACGTTGCAGACTGAGGGGTCGGTGTTACTGAGGAATAAACTCCGGGGCAGAGTGAGGGATCGGTGTTACTGAGGATTAAAACCCGGGGCAGAGAGAGGAATCGGTGAGGTTACTGAGGAATGAACCCCGGGGCAGAGTGAGGTATCGGTGATGTTACTGAGGAATAAACCCCTGGGCAGAGTGAGGGATCGGTGTTACTGAGGAATAAACCCTGGGGCAGAGTGATGGATCGGTGATGTTACTGAGGAATATATGCCGGTGCAGAGTGAGTGATCCGTGATGTTACTGAGGAATAAACCCCGGGGCAGAGTGGGGGTTCGGTGATGTTACTGAGGAATAAACCCCGGGGCAGAGTGAGGGATCGGTGTTACTGAGGAATAATCTCCGGGGCAGAGTGAGGGATCGGTGATGTTTCTGAGGAATAAACCCCGGGGCAGAGTGAGGGATCGGTGATGTTACTGAGGAATAAACCCCGGGGCAGAGTGAGGGATCGGTGTTACTGAGGAATAAATCCCGGGGCAGAGTGAGGGATCGGTGTTACTGAGGAATAAATCCCGGGGCAGAGTGAGTGATCCGTGATGTTACTGAGGATAAACCCCAAGGCAGAGTGAGAGATCGGTGTTACTGAGGAATAAACACCGGGGCAGAGTGAGGGATCGGTGATGTTACTGAGGAATAAACCCCGGGGCAGAGTGAGGGATCGGTGATGTTACTGAGGAATAAACCCCGGGGCAGAGTGAGGGATCGATGATGTTACTGAGGAATAAACCCTAGGGCAGAGTGAGGGATCGCTGATGTTACTGAGGAATAAACCCCGGGGCAGAGTGAGGGATCGGTGATGTTACTGAGGAATAAACCCCGGGGCAGTGTGAGCGATCGGTGTTACTGTGGAATAAACCCTGGGGCAGAGTGAGGGATTGGTGATGTTACTGAGGAATAAACCCCGGGGCTGTGTGTGGGATCGGTGATTTTACTGAGGAATAAACCCTGGGGCAGAGTGAGGGATCGGTGATGTTACTGAGGAATAAACCCCGGGGCAGAGTGAGGGATCGGTGTAACTGAGGAATAAACCCCTGGGCAGACTGAGTGATCGGTAATGTTACTGAGGAATAAACCTTAGGGCAGAGTGAGGGATCGGTGATGTTACTGAGGAATAAACCCCGGGGCAGAGTGAGGGATCGGTGATGTTACTGAGGAATAAACCCCGGGGCAGAGTGAGGGATCGGTGATGTTACTGAGGAATAAACGACGTTGCAGACTGAGGGATCGGTGTTACTGAGGAATAAACTCCGGGGCAGAGTGAGGGATCGGTGTTACTGAGGAATAAAACCCGGGGCAGAGCGAGGGATCGGTGAAGTTACTGAGGAATAAACCCCGGGGCGAGTGAGGTATCGGTGATGTTACTGAGGAATAAACCCCGGGGCAGAGTGAGGGATCGGTGTTACTGAGGAATAAACCCTGGGGCAGAGTGATGGATCGGTGATGTTACTGAGGAATATATCCCGGTGCAGAGTGAGGGATCGGTGTTACTGAGGAATAAACCCCGGGGCAGAGTGAGGGATCGGTGATGTTACTGAGGAATAAACCCTGGGGCAGAGTGAAGGATCTGTGTTACTGAGGAATAAACCCCGGGTCAGAGTGAGGGATCGCTGATGTTACTGAGGAATAAACCCCGGGGCAGAGTGAGGGATCGGTGATGTTACTGAGGAATAAACCCCTTGGCAAACTGAGGGCTCGGTAATGTTACTGAGGAATAAACCCCAGGGCAGAGTGAGGGATCGGTAATGTTACTGAGGAATAAACCCCGGGGCAGAGTGAGGGATCGGTGATGTTACTGAGGAATAAACCCCGGGGCAGAGTGAGGGATCGGTGTAACTGAGGAATAAACCCCTTGGCAGACTGAGGGATCGGTAATGTTACTGAGGAATAAACCCCAGGGCAGAGTGAGGGATCGGTGATGTTACTGAGGAATAAACCCCGGGGCAGAGTGAGGGATCGGTGATGTTACTGAGGAATGAACCCCGGGGCAGAGTGAGGGATCGGTGTAACTGAGGAATAAACCCCTTGGCAGACTGAGGGATCGGTAATGTTACTGAGGAATAAACCCCAGGACAGAGTGAGGAATCGGTAATGTTACTGAGGAATAAACCCCTGGGCAGAGTGAGGGATCGGTGATGTTACTGAGGAATAAACCCCGGGGCAGAGTGAGGGATCGGTGTTACTGAGGAATAAACCCCGGGGCAGAGTGAGGGATCGGTGTTACTGAGGAATAAACCCCGGGGCAGTGTGAGGAATCGGTGATGTTACTGAGGAATAAACGACGTTGCAGACTGAGGGATCGGTGTTACTGAGGAATAAACCACGGGGCAGAGTAAGGTATCGGTGATGTTACTGAGGAATAAACCCCGGGGCAGAGTGAGGGATCGGTGTTACTGAGGAATAAACCCTGGGGCAGAGTGATGGATCGGTGATGTTACTGCGGAAAATATCCCGGTGCAGAGTGAGGGATCGGTGTTACTGAGGAATAAACCCCGGGGCAGAGTGGGGGTTCGGTGATGTTACTGTGGAATAAACCCCGGTGCAGTGTGAGAGATTGGTGTTACTGAGGAATAAACCCCGGGGCAGAGTGAGGGTTCGGTGATGTTACTGAGGAATAAACCCTGGGGCAGAGTGAAGGATCTGTGTTACTGAGGAATAAACCCCGGGTCAGAGTGAGGGATCGCTGATGTTACTGAGGAATAAACCCCGGGGCAGAGTGACGGATCGGTGATGTTACTGAGGAATAAATCCCGGGGCAGAGTGAGCGATCGGTGTTACTGAGGAATAAACCCTGGGGCAGAGTGAGGGATCGGTGATGTTACTGAGGAATAAACCCCGGGGCAGTGTGTGGGATCGGTGATTTTACTGAGGAATAAACCCTGGGGCAGAGTGAGGGATCGGTGATGTTACTGAGGAATAAACCCCGGGGCAGAGTGAGCGATCGGTGTTACTGAGGAATAAACCCTGGGGCAGAGTGAGGGATCGGTGTTACTGAGGAATAAACCCCGGGGCAGAGTGAGGGATCGGTGATGTTACTGAGGAATAAACCCCGGGGCAGAGTGAGGGATCGGTGATGTTACTGAGGAATAAACCCCTTGGCAAACTGAGGGCTCGGTAATGTTACTGAGGAATAAACCCCAGGGCAGAGTGAGGGATCGGTAATGTTACTGAGGAATAAACCCCGGGGCAGAGTGAGGGATCGGTGATGTTACTGAGGAATAAACCCCGGGGCAGAGTGAGGGATCGGTGTAACTGAGGAATAAACCCCTTGGCAGACTGAGGGATCGGTAATGTTACTGAGGAATAAACCCCAGGGCAGAGTGAGGAATCGGTAATGTTACTGAGGAATAAACCCCTGGGCAGAGTGAGGGATCGGTGATGTTACTGAGGAATAAACCCCGGGGCAGAGTGATGGATCGGTGATGTTACTGAGGAATAAACACCGGGGCAGAGTGAGGAAGCGGTGTTACTGAGGAATAAACCCCGGGGTAGAGTGAGGGATCGGTGATGTTACTGAGGATTATATCCCGGTGCAGAGTGAGGGATCGGTGTTACTGAGGAATAAACCCCGAGGCAGAGTGGGGGTTCGTTGATGTTACTGAGGAATAAACCCCGGGGCAGTGTGAGAGATTGGTGTTACTGAGGAATAAACGCCGGGGCAGAGTGAGGGGTCGGTGATGTTACTGAGGAATAAATCCTGGGGCAGAGTGAGGGATCGGTGATGTTACTGAGGAATAAACCCCGGGTCAGAGTGAGGAATCGGTGATGTTACTGAGGAATAAACCCCGGGGCAGAGTGAGGGATCGGTGTTGCTGAGGAATAATCCCCGGGGCATAGTGAGGGATCGGTGATGTTGCTGAGGAATAATCCCCGGGGCAGATTGAGTGATCGGTGATGTTTCTGAGGAATAAACCCCGGGGCAGAGTGAGGGATCGGTGATGTTACTGAGGAATAAACCCCGGGGCAGAGTGAGGGATCGGTGTTACTGAGGAATAAATCCCGGGGCAGAGTGAGTGATCCGTGATGTTACTGAGGATAAACCCCAAGGCAGAGTGAGAGATCGGTGTTACTGAGGAATAAACACCGGGGCAGAGTGAGGGATCGGTGATGTTACTGAGGAATAAACCCTGTGGCAGAGTAAAGGATCTGTGTTACTGACGAATAAACCCCGGGTCAGAGTGAGGGATCGGTGATGTTACTGAGGAATAAACCCTGGGGCAGAATGAGGGATCGGTGATATTACTGGGGAATAAACCCCGGGGCAGAGTGAGGGATCGGTGATGTTACTGAGGAATAAACGACATTGCAGACTGAGGGATCGGTGTTACTGAGGAATAAACTCCGGGGCAGAGTGAGGGATCGGTGTTACTGAGGAATAAAACCCGGGGCAGAGAGAGGGATCGGTGAAGTTACTGACGAATAAACCCAGGGGCAGAGTGAGGTATCGGTGATGTTACTGAGGAATAAACCCCGGGGCAGAGTGAGGGATCAGTGTTACTGAGGAATAAACCCTGGGGCAGAGTGATGGATCGGTGATGTTACTGAGGAATATATCCCGGTGCAGAGTGAGGGATCGGTGTTACTGAGGAAAAAACCCCGGGGCAGAGTGGGGGTTCGGTGATGTTACTGAGGAATAAACCCCGGTGCAGTGTGAGAGATTGGTGTTACTGAGGAATAAACCCCTGGGCAGAGTGAGGGTTCGGTGATGTTACTGAGGAATAAACCCTGGGGCAGAGTGAAGGATCTGTGTTACTGAGGAATGAACCCCGGGTCAGAGTGAGGGATCTCTGATGTTACTGAGGAATAAACCCCGGGGCAGAGTGAGGGATCGGTGATGTTACTGAGGAATAAACCCCGGGGCAGAGTGAGCGATCGGTGTTACTGAGGAATAAACCCTGGGGCAGAGTGAGGGATTGGTGATGTTACTGAGGAATAAACCCCGGGGCAGTGTGTGGGATCGGTGATTTTACTGAGGAATAAACCCTGGGGCAGAGTGAGGGATCGGTGATGTTACTGAGGAATAAACCCCGGGGCAGAGTGAGGGATCGGTGTAACTGAGGAATAAACCCCTTGGCAGACTGAGTGATCGGTAATGTTACTGAGGAATAAACCTTAGGGCAGAGTGAGGGATCGGTGATGTTACTGAGGAATAAACCCCGGGGCAGAGTGAGGGATCGGTGATGTTACTGAGGAATAAACCCCGGGGCAGAGTGAGGGATCGGTGATGTTACTGAGGAATAAACGACGTTGCAGACTGAGGGATCGGTGTTACTGAGGAATAAACCCTGGGGCAGAGTGATGGATCGGTGATGTTACTGAGGAATATATCCCGGTGCAGAGTGAGGGATCGGTGTTACTGAGGAATAAACCCCGGGGCAGAGTGAGGGATCGGTGATGTTACTGAGGAATAAACCCTGGGGCAGAGTGAAGGATCTGTGTTACTGAGGAATAAACCCCGGGTCAGAGTGAGGGATCGCTGATGTTACTGAGGAATAAACCCCGGGGCAGAGTGAGGGATCGGTGATGTTACTGAGGAATAAACCCCGGGGCAGAGTGAGCGATCGGTGTTACTGAGGAATAAACCCTGGGGCAGAGTGAGGGATCGGTGTTACTGAGGAATAAACCCCGGGGCAGAGTGAGGGATCGGTGATGTTACTGAGGAATAAACCCCGGGGCAGAGTGAGGGATCGGTGATGTTACTGAGGAATAAACCCCTTGGCAAACTGAGGGCTCGGTAATGTTACTGAGGAATAAACCCCAGGGCAGAGTGAGGGATCGGTAATGTTACTGAGGAATAAACCCCGGGGCAGAGTGAGGGATCGGTGATGTTACTGAGGAATAAACCCCGGGGCAGAGTGAGGGATCGGTGTAACTGAGGAATAAACCCCTTGGCAGACTGAGGGATCGGTAATGTTACTGAGGAATAAACCCCAGGGCAGAGTGAGGAATCGGTAATGTTACTGAGGAATAAACCCCTGGGCAGAGTGAGGGATCGGTGATGTTACTGAGGAATAAACCCCGGGGCAGAGTGATGGATCGGTGATGTTACTGAGGAATAAACACCGGGGCAGAGTGAGGAAGCGGTGTTACTGAGGAATAAACCCCGGGGTAGAGTGAGGGATCGGTGATGTTACTGAGGATTATATCCCGGTGCAGAGTGAGGGATCGGTGTTACTGAGGAATAAACCCCGAGGCAGAGTGGGGGTTCGTTGATGTTACTGAGGAATAAACCCCGGGGCAGTGTGAGAGATTGGTGTTACTGAGGAATAAACGCCGGGGCAGAGTGAGGGGTCGGTGATGTTACTGAGGAATAAATCCTGGGGCAGAGTGAGGGATCGGTGATGTTACTGAGGAATAAACCCCGGGTCAGAGTGAGGGATCGGTGATGTTACTGAGGAATAAACCCTGGGGCAGAATGAGGGATCGGTGATTTTACTGGGGAATAAACCCCGGGGCAGAGTGAGGAATCGGTGATGTTACTGAGGAATAAACCCCGGGGCAGAGTGAGGGATCGGTGTTGCTGAGGAATAATCCCCGGGGCATAGTGAGGGATCGGTGATGTTGCTGAGGAATAATCCCCGCGGCAGATTGAGTGATCGGTGATGTTTCTGAGGAATAAACCCCGGGGCAGAGTGAGGGATCGGTGATGTTACTGAGGAATAAACCCCGGGGCAGAGTGAGGGATCGGTGTTACTGAGGAATAAATCCCGGGGCAGAGTGAGTGATCCGTGATGTTACTGAGGATAAACCCCAAGGCAGAGTGAGAGATCGGTGTTACTGAGGAATAAACACCGGGGCAGAGTGAGGGATCGGTGATGTTACTGAGGAATAAACCCTGTGGCAGAGTAAAGGATCTGTGTTACTGACGAATAAACCCCGGGTCAGAGTGAGGGATCGGTGATGTTACTGAGGAATAAACGCTGGGGCAGAATGAGGGATCGGTGATATTACTGGGGAATAAACCCCGGGGCAGAGTGAGGGATCGGTGATGTTACTGAGGAATAAACCCCGGGGCAGAGTGAGGGATCGGTGTTGCTGAGGAATAATCCCCGGGGGAGAGTGAGGAATCGGTGATGTTACTGAGGAATAAACCCCGGGGCAGAGTGAGGGATCGGTGTTGCTGAGGAATAATCCCCGGGGCAGAGTGAGGGATCGGTGATGTTTCTGAGGAATAAACCCCGGGGCAGAGTGAGGGATCGGTGATGTTACTGAGGAATAAACCCCGGGGCAGAGTGAGGGATTGGTGTTACTGAGGAATAAATCTCGGGGCAGAGTGAGTGATCCGTGATGTTACTGAGGATAAACCCCAAGGCAGAGTGAGAGATCGGTGTTACTGAGGAATAAACACCGGGGCAGAGTGAGGGATCGGTGATGTTACTGAGGAATAAACCCTGGGGCAGAGTGAAGGGTCTGTGTTACTGAGGAATAAACCCCTTGGCAGACTGAGGGATCGGTAATGTTACTGAGGAATAAACCCCTGGGCAGAGTGAGGGATCGGTGATGTTACTGAGGAATAAACCCCGGGGCAGAGTGAGGGATCGGTGATGTTACTGAGGAATAAACGACATTGCAGACTGAGGGATCGGTGTTACTGAGGAATAAACTCCGGGGCAGAGTGAGGGATCGGTGTTACTGAGGAATAAAACCCGGGGCAGAGAGAGGGATCGGTGAAGTTACTGACGAATAAACCCAGGGGCAGAGTGAGGTATCGGTGATGTTACTGAGGAATAAACCCCGGGGCAGAGTGAGGGATCGGTGTTACTGAGGAATAAACCCTGGGGCAGAGTGATGGATCGGTGATGTTACTGAGGAATATATCCCGGTGCAGAGTGAGGGATCGGTGTTACTGAGGAAAAAACCCCGGGGCAGAGTGGGGGTTCGGTGATGTTACTGAGGAATAAACCCCGGTGCAGTGTGAGAGATTGGTGTTACTGAGGAATAAACCCCGGGGCAGAGTGAGGGTTCGGTGATGTTACTGAGGAATAAACCCTGGGGCAGAGTGAAGGATCTGTGTTACTGAGGAATGAACCCCGGGTCAGAGTGAGGGATCGCTGATGTTACTGAGGAATAAACCCCGGGGCAGAGTGAGGGATCGGTGATGTTACTGAGGAATGAACCCCGGGGCAGAGTGAGCGATCGGTGTTACTGAGGAATAAACCCTGGGGCAGAGTGAGGGATTGGTGATGTTACTGAGGAATAAACCCCAGGGCAGTGTGTGGGATCGGTGATTTTACTGAGGAATAAACCCTGGGGCAGAGTGAGGGATCGGTGATGTTACTGAGGAATAAACCCCGGGGCAGAGTGAGGGATCGGTGTAACTGAGGAATAAACCCCTTGGCAGACTGAGTGATCGGTAATGTTACTGAGGAATAAACCTTAGGGCAGAGTGAGGGATCGGTGATGTTACTGAGGAATAAACCCCGGGGCAGAGTGAGGGATCGGTGATGTTACTGAGGAATAAACCCCGGGGCAGAGTGAGGGATCGGTGATGTTACTGAGGAATAAACGACGTTGCAGACTGAGGGATCGTTGTTACTGAGGAATAAACTCCGGGGCAGAGTGAGGGATCGGTGTTACTGAGGAATAAAACCCGGGGCAGAGAGAGGGATCGGTGAAGTTACTGAGGAATAAACCCCGGGGCGAGTGAGGTATCGGTGATGTTACTGAGGAATAAACCCCGGGGCAGAGTGAGGGATCGGTGTTACTGAGGAATAAACCCTGGGGCAGAGTGATGGATCGGTGATGTTACTGAGGAATATATACCGGTGCAGAGTGAGGGATCGGTGTTACTGAGGAATAAACCCCGGGGCAGAGTGAGGGATCGGTGATGTTACTGAGGAATAAACCCTGGGGCAGAGTGAAGGATCTGTGTTACTGAGGAATAAACCCCGGGTCAGAGTGAGGGATCGCTGATGTTACTGAGGAATAAATCCCGGGGCAGAGTGAGGGATCGGTGATGTTACTGAGGAATAAACCCCGGGGCAGAGTGAGCGATCGGTGTTACTGAGGAATAAACCCTGGGGCAGAGTGAGGGATCGGTGCTACTGAGGAATAAACCCCGGGGCAGAGTGAGGGATCGGTGATGTTACTGAGGAATAAACCCCGGGGCAGAGTGAGGGATCGGTGATGTTACTGAGGAATAAACCCCTTGGCAAACTGAGGGCTCGGTAATGTTACTGAGGAATAAACCCCAGGGCAGAGTGAGGGATCGGTAATGTTACTGAGGAATAAACCCCGGGGCAGAGTGAGGGATCGGTGATGTTACTGAGGAATAAACCCCGGGGCAGAGTGAGGGATCGGTGTAACTGAGGAATAAACCCCTGGGCAGAGTGAGGGATCGGTGATGTTACTGAGGAATAAACCCCGGGGCAGAGTGATGGATCGGTGATGTTACTGAGGAATAAACACCGGGGCAGAGTGAGGAAGCGGTGTTACTGAGGAATAAACCCCGGGGTAGAGTGAGGGATCGGTGATGTTACTGAGGATTATATCCCGGTGCAGAGTGAGGGATCGGTGTTACTGAGGAATAAACCCCGAGGCAGAGTGGGGTTTCGTTGATGTTACTGAGGAATAAACCCCGGGGCAGTGTGAGAGATTGGTGTTACTGAGGAATAAACGCCGGGGCAGAGTGAGGGATCGGTGATGTTACTGAGGAATAAATCCTGGGGCAGAGTGAGGGATCGGTGATGTTACTGAGGAATAAACCCCGGGTCAGAGTGAGGGATCGGTGATGTTACTGAGGAATAAACCCTGGGGCAGAATGAGGGATCGGTGATATTACTGGGGAATAAACCCGGGGGCAGAGTGAGGAATCGGTGATGTTACTGAGGAATAAACCCCGGGGCAGTGTGAGGGATCGGTGTTGCTGAGGAATAATCCCCGGGGCATAGTGAGGGATCGGTGATGTTGCTGAGGAATAATCCCCGGGGCAGATTGAGTGATCGGTGATGTTTCTGAGGAATAAACCCCGGGGCAGAGTGAGGGATCGGTGATGTTACTGAGGAATAAACCCCGGGGCAGAGTGAGGGATCGGTGTTACTGAGGAATAAATCCCGGGGCAGAGTGAGTGATCCGTGATGTTACTGAGGATAAACCCCAAGGCAGAGTGAGAGATCGGTGTTACTGAGGAATAAACACCGGGGCAGAGTGAGGGATCGGTGATGTTACTGAGGAATAAACCCTGTGGCAGAGTAAAGGATCTGTGTTACTGACGAATAAACCCCGGGTCAGAGTGAGGGATCGGTGATGTTACTGAGGAATAAACCCTGGGGCAGAATGAGGGATCGGTGATATTACTGGGGAATAAACCCCGGGGCAGAGTGAGGGATCGGTGATGTTACTGAGGAATAAACCCCGGGGCAGAGTGAGGGATCGGTGTTGCTGAGGAATAATCCCCGGGGCAGAGTGAGGAATCGGTGATGTTACTGAGGAATAAACCCCGGGGCAGAGTGAGGAATCGGTGTTGCTGAGGAATAATCCCCGGGGCAGAGTGAGGGATCGGTGATGTTTCTGAGGAATAAACCCCGGGGCAGAGTGAGGGATCGGTGATGTTACTGAGGAATAAACCCCGGGGCAGAGTGAGGGATTGGTGTTACTGAGGAATAAATCCCGGGGCAGAGTGAGTGATCCGTGATGTTACTGAGGATAAACCCCAAGCCAGAGTGAGAGATCGGTGTTACTGAGGAATAAACACCGGGGCAGAGTGAGGGATCCGTGATGTTACTGAGGAATAAACCCTGGGGCAGAGTGAAGGGTCTGTGTTACTGAGGAATAAACCCCTTGGCAGACTGAGGGATCGGTAATGTTACTGAGGAATAAACCCCAGGGCAGAGTGAGGGATCGGTAATGTTACTGAGGAATAAACCCCGGGGCAGAGTGAGGGATCGGTGATGTTACTGAGGAATAAACCCTAGGGCAGAGTGAGGGATCGGTGATGTTACTGAGGAATAAACCCCTGGGCAGAGTGAGGGATCGGTGATGTTACTGAGGAATAAACCCCGGGGCAGAGTGAGGGATCGGTGATGTTACTGAGGAATAAACGACATTGCAGACTGAGGGATCGGTGTTACTGAGGAATAAACTCCGGGGCAGAGTGAGGGATCGGTGTTACTGAGGAATAAAACCCGGGGCAGAGAGAGGGATCGGTGAAGTTACTGACGAATAAACCCAGGGGCAGAGTGAGGTATCGGTGATGTTACTGAGGAATAAACCCCGGGGCAGAGTGAGGGATCGGTGTTACTGAGGAATAAACCCTGCGGCAGAGTGATGGATCGGTGATGTTACTGAGGAATATATCCCGGTGCAGAGTGAGGGATCGGTGTTACTGAGGAAAAAACCCCGGGGCAGAGTGGGGGTTCGGTGATGTTACTGAGGAATAAACCCCGGTGCAGTGTGAGAGATTGGTGTTACTGAGGAATAAACCCCGGGGCAGAGTGAGGGTTCGGTGATGTTACTGAGGAATAAACCCTGGGGCAGAGTGAAGGATCTGTGTTACTGAGGAATGAACCCCGGGTCAGAGTGAGGGATCGCTGATGTTACTGAGGAATAAACCCCGGGGCAGAGTGAGGGATCGGTGATGTTACTGAGGAATAAACCCCGGGGCAGAGTGAGCGATCGGTGTTACTGAGGAATAAACCCTGGGGCAGAGTGAGGGATTGGTGATGTTACTGAGGAATAAACCCCGGGGCAGTGTGTGGGATCGGTGATTTTACTGAGGAATAAACCCTGGGGCAGAGTGAGGGATCGGTGATGTTACTGAGGAATAAACCCCGGGGCAGAGTGAGGGATCGGTGTAACTGAGGAATAATCCCCTTGGCAGACTGAGTGATCGGTAATGTTACTGAGGAATAAACCTTAGGGCAGAGTGAGGGATCGGTGATGTTACTGAGGAATAAACCCCGGGGCAGAGTGAGGGATCGGTGATGTTACTGAGGAATAAACCCCGGGGCAGAGTGAGGGATCGGTGATGTTACTGAGGAATAAACGACGTTGCAGACTGAGGGATCGGTGTTACTGAGGAATAAACTCCGGGGCAGAGTGAGGGATCGGTGTTACTGAGGAATAAAACCCGGGGCAGAGAGAGGGATCGGTGAAGTTACTGAGGAATAAACCCCGGGGCAGAGTGAGGTATCGGTGATGTTACTGAGGAATAAACCCCGAGGCAGAGTGAGGGATCGGTGTTACTGAGGAATAAACCCTGGGGCAGAGTGATGGATCGGTGATGTTACTGAGGAATATATCCCGGTGCAGAGTGAGGCATCGGTGTTACTGAGGAATAAACCCCGGGGCAGAGTGAGGGATCGGTGATGTTACTGAGGAATAAACCCTGGGGCAGAGTGAAGGATCTGTGTTACTGAGGAATAAACCCCGGGTCAGAGTGAGGGATCCCTGATGTTACTGAGGAATAAACCCCGGGGCAGAGTGAGGGATCGGTGATGTTACTGAGGAATAAACCCCGGGGCAGAGTGAGCGATCGGTGTTACTGAGGAATAAACCCTGGGGCAGAGTGAGGGATCGGTGATGTTACTGAGGAATAAACCCCGGGGCAGAGTGAGGGATCGGTGATGTTACTGAGGAATAAACCCCTTGGCAAACTGAGGGCTCGGTAATGTTACTGAGGAATAAACCCCAGGGCAGAGTGAGGGATCGGTAATGTTTCTGAGGAATAAACCCCGGGGCAGAGTGAGGGATCGGTGATGTTACTGAGGAATAAACCCCGGGGCAGAGTGAGGGATCGGTGTAACTGAGGAATAAACCCCTTGGCAGACTGAGGGATCGGTAATGTTACTGAGGAATAAACCCCTGGGCAGAGTGAGGGATCGGTGATGTTACTGAGGAATAAACCCCGGGGCAGAGTGAGGGATCGGTGATGTTACTGAGGAATAAACACCGGGGCAGAGTGAGGAAGCGGTGTTACTGAGGAATAAACCCCGGGGCAGAGTGAGGGATCGGTGATGTTACTGAGGATTATATCCCGGTGCAGAGTGAGGGATCGGTGTTACTGAGGAATAAACCCCGAGGCAGAGTGGGGGTTCGGTGATGTTACTGAGGAATAAACCCCGGGGCAGTGTGAGAGATTGGTGTTACTGAGGAATAAACCCCGGGGCAGAGTGAGGGATCGGTGATGTTACTGAGGAATAAATCCTGGGGCAGAGTGAGGGATCGGTGATGTTACTGAGGAATAAACCCCGGGTCAGAGTGAGGGATCGGTGATGTTACTGAGGAATAAACCCTGGGGCAGAATGAGGGATCGGTGATATTACTGGGGAATAAACCCCGGGGCAGAGTGAGGAATCGGTGATGTTACTGAGGAATAAACCCCGGGGCAGAGTGAGGGATCGGTGTTGCTGAGGAATAATCCCCGGGGCAGAGTGAGGGATCGGTGATGTTGCTGAGGAATAATCCCCGGGGCAGAGTGAGGGATCGGTGATGTTTCTGAGGAATAAACCCCGGGGCAGAGTGAGGGATCGGTGATGTTACTGAGGAATAAACCCCGGGGCAGAGTGAGGGATCGGCGTTACTGAGGAATAAATCCCGGGGCAGAGTGAGTGATCCGTGATGTTACTGAGGATAAACCCCAAGGCAGAGTGAGAGATCGGTGTTACTGAGGAATAAACACCGGGGCAGAGTGAGGGATCGGTGATGTTACTGAGGAATAAACCCTGTGGCAGAGTAAAGGATCTGTGTTACTGACGAATAAACCCCGGGTCAGAGTGAGGGATCGGTGATGTTACTGAGGAATAAACCCTGGGGAAGAATGAGGGATCGGTGATATTACTGGGGAATAAACCCCGGGGCAGAGTGAGGGATCGGTGATGTTACTGAGGAATAAACCCCGGGGCAGAGTGAGGGATCGGTGTTGCTGAGGAATACTCCCCGGGGCAGAGTGAGGAATCGGTGATGTTACTGAGGAATAAACCCCGGGGCAGAGTGAGGGATCGGTGTTGCTGAGGAATAATCCCCGGGGCAGAGTGAGGGATCGGTGATGTTTCTGAGGAATAAACCCCGGGGCAGAGTGAGGGATCGGTGATGTTACTGAGGAATAAACCCCGGGGCAGAGTGAGGGATCGGTGTTACTGAGGAATAAATCCCGGGGCAGAGTGAGTGATCCGTGATGTTACTGAGGATAAACCCCAAGGCAGAGTGAGAGATCGGTGTTACTGAGGAATAAACACCGGGGCAGAGTGAGGGATCGGTGATGTTACTGAGGAATAAACCCTGTGGCAGAATAAAGGATCTGTGTTACTGACGAATAAACCCCGGGTCAGAGTGAGGGATCGGTGATGTTACTGAGGAATAAACCCTGGGGCAGGATGAGGGATCGGTGATATTACTGGGGAATAAACCCCGGGGCAGAGTGAGGGATCGGTGATGTTACTGAGGAATAAACCCCGGGGCAGAGTGAGAGATCGGTGTTACTGAGGAATAAACCCCGGTGCAGAGGGAGGGATCGGTGTTACTGAAGAATAAACCCTGGGGCAGAGTGAGGGATCGGTGTTACTGAGGAATATACCCCAGGGCAGAGTGAGGGATCGGTGATGTTACTGAGGATTAAACGACGTTGCAGAGTGAGGGATCGGTGTTACTGAGGAATAAACCCCGAGGCAGAGTGAGGGATCGGTGATGTTACTGAGGAATAAACCCCGGGGCAGTGTGTGGGATCGGTGATGTTACTGAGGAATAAACCCTGGGGCAGAGTGGGGGTTCGGTGATGTTACTGAGGAATAAACCCCGGTGCAGTGTGAGAGATTGGTGTTACTGAGGAATAAACCCCGGGGCAGAGTGAGGGTTCGGTGATGTTACTGAGGAATAAACCCTGGGGCAGAGTGAAGGATCTGTGTTACTGAGGAATGAACCCCGGGTCAGAGTGAGGGATCGCTGATGTTACTGAGGAATAAACCCCAAGGCAGAGTGAGAGATCGGTGTTACTGAGGAATAAACACCGGGGCAGAGTGAGGGATCGGTGATGTTACTGAGGAATAAACCCTGGGGCAGAGTGAAGGGTCTGTGTTACTGAGGAATAAACCCCTTGGCAGACTGAGGGATCGGTAATGTTACTGAGGAATAAACCCCAGGGCAGAGTGAGGGATCGGTAATGTTACTGAGGAATAAACCCCGGGGCAGAGTGAGGGATCGGTGATGTTACTGAGGAATAAACCCCGGGGCAGAGTGAGGGATCGGTGATGTTACTGAGGAATAAACCCTAGGGCAGAGTGAGGGATCGGTGATGTTACTGAGGAATAAACCCCTGGGCAGAGTGAGGGATCGGTGATGTTACTGAGGAATAAACCCCGGGGCAGAGTGAGGGATCGGTGATGTTACTGAGGAATAAACGACATTGCAGACTGAGGGATCGGTGTAACTGAGGAATAATCCCCTTGGCAGACTGAGTGATCGGTAATGATACTGAGGAATAAACCTTAGGGCAGAGTGAGGGATCGGTGATGTTACTGAGGAATAAACCCCGGGGCAGAGTGAGGGATCGGTGATGTTACTGAGGAATAAACCCCGGGGCAGAGTGAGGGATCGGTGATGTTACTGAGGAATAAACGACGTTGCAGACTGAGGGATCGGTGTTACTGAGGAATAAACTCCGGGGCAGAGTGAGGGATCGGTGTTACTGAGGAATAAAACCCGGGGCAGAGAGAGGGATCGGTGAAGTTACTGAGGAATAAACCCCGGGGCAGAGTGAGGTATCGGTGATGTTACTGAGGAATAAACCCCGAGGCAGAGTGAGGGATCGGTGTTACTGAGGAATAAACCCTGGGGCAGAGTGATGGATCGGTGATGTTACTGAGGAATATATCCCGGTGCAGAGTGAGGCATCGGTGTTACTGAGGAATAAACCCCGGGGCAGAGTGAGGGATCGGTGATGTTACTGAGGAATAAACCCTGGGGCAGAGTGAAGGATCTGTGTTACTGAGGAATAAACCCCTGGTCAGAGTGAGGGATCCCTGATGTTACTGAGGAATAAACCCCGGGGCAGAGTGAGGGATCGGTGATGTTACTGAGGAATAAACCCCGGGGCAGAGTGAGCGATCGGTGTTACTGAGGAATAAACCCTGGGGCAGAGTGAGGGATCGGTGATGTTACTGAGGAATAAACCCCGGGGCAGAGTGAGGGATCGGTGATGTTACTGAGGAATAAACCCCTTGGCAAACTGAGGGCTCGGTAATGTTACTGAGGAATAAACCCCAGGGCAGAGTGAGGGATCGGAAATGTTACTGAGGAATAAACCCCGGGGCAGAGTGAGGGATCGGTGATGTTACTGAGGAATAAACCCCGGGGCAGAGTGAGGGATCGGTGTAACTGAGGAATAAACCCCTTGGCAGACTGAGGGATCGGTAATGTTACTGAGGAATAAACCCCTGGGCAGAGTGAGGGATCGGTGATGTTACTGAGGAATAAACCCCGGGGCAGAGTGAGGGATCGGTGATGTTACTGAGGAATAAACACCGGGGCAGAGTGAGGAAGCGGTGTTACTGAGGAATAAACCCCAGGGCAGAGTGAGGGATCGGTGATGTTACTGAGGATTATATCCCGGTGCAGAGTGAGGGATCGGTGTTACTGAGGAATAAACCCCGAGGCAGAGTGGGGGTTCGGTGATGTTACTGAGGAATAAACCCCGGGGCAGTGTGAGAGATTGGTGTTACTGAGGAATAAACCCCGGGGCAGAGTGAGGGATCGGTGATGTTACTGAGGAATAAATCCTGGGGCAGAGTGAGGTATCGGTGATGTTACTGAGGAATAAACCCTGGGGCAGAGTGAAGGATCTGTGTTACTGAGGAATAAACCCCGGGTCAGAGTGAGGGATCCCTGATGTTACTGAGGAATAAACCCCGGGGCAGAGTGAGGGATCGGTGATGTTACTGAGGAATAAACCCCGGGGCAGAGTGAGCGATCGGTGTTACTGAGGAATAAACCCTGGGGCAGAGTGAGGGATCGGTGATGTTACTGAGGAATAAACCCCGGGGCAGAGTGAGGGATCGGTGATGTTACTGAGGAATAAACCCCTTGGCAAACTGAGGGCTCGGTAATGTTACTGAGGAATAAACCCCAGGGCAGAGTGAGGGATCGGTAATGTTACTGAGGAATAAACCCCGGGGCAGAGTGAGGAATCGGTGTTGCTGAGGAATAATCCCCGGGGCAGAGTGAGGGATCGGTGATGTTTCTGAGGAATAAACCCCGGGGCAGAGTGAGGGATCGGTGATGTTACTGAGGAATAAACCCCGGGGCAGAGTGAGGGATTGGTGTTACTGAGGAATAAATCCCGGGGCAGAGTGAGTGATCCGTGATGTTACTGAGGATAAACCCCAAGCCAGAGTGAGAGATCGGTGTTACTGAGGAATAAACACCGGGGCAGAGTGAGGGATCCGTGATGTTACTGAGGAATAAACCCTGGGGCAGAGTGAAGGGTCTGTGTTACTGAGGAATAAACCCCTTGGCAGACTGAGGGATCGGTAATGTTACTGAGGAATAAACCCCAGGGCAGAGTGAGGGATCGGTAATGTTACTGAGGAATAAACCCCGGGGCAGAGTGAGGGATCGGTGATGTTACTGAGGAATAAACCCTAGGGCAGAGTGAGGGATCGGTGATGTTACTGAGGAATAAACCCCTGGGCAGAGTGAGGGATCGGTGATGTTACTGAGGAATAAACCCCGGGGCAGAGTGAGGGATCGGTGATGTTACTGAGGAATAAACGACATTGCAGACTGAGGGATCGGTGTTACTGAGGAATAAACTCCGGGGCAGAGTGAGGGATCGGTGTTACTGAGGAATAAAACCCGGGGCAGAGAGAGGGATCGGTGAAGTTACTGACGAATAAACCCAGGGGCAGAGTGAGGTATCGGTGATGTTACTGAGGAATAAACCCCGGGGCAGAGTGAGGGATCGGTGTTACTGAGGAATAAACCCTGCGGCAGAGTGATGGATCGGTGATGTTACTGAGGAATATATCCCGGTGCAGAGTGAGGGATCGGTGTTACTGAGGAAAAAACCCCGGGGCAGAGTGGGGGTTCGGTGATGTTACTGAGGAATAAACCCCGGTGCAGTGTGAGAGATTGGTGTTACTGAGGAATAAACCCCGGGGCAGAGTGAGGGTTCGGTGATGTTACTGAGGAATAAACCCTGGGGCAGAGTGAAGGATCTGTGTTACTGAGGAATGAACCCCGGGTCAGAGTGAGGGATCGCTGATGTTACTGAGGAATAAACCCCGGGGCAGAGTGAGGGATCGGTGATGTTACTGAGGAATAAACCCCGGGGCAGAGTGAGCGATCGGTGTTACTGAGGAATAAACCCTGGGGCAGAGTGAGGGATTGGTGATGTTACTGAGGAATAAACCCCGGGGCAGTGTGTGGGATCGGTGATTTTACTGAGGAATAAACCCTGGGGCAGAGTGAGGGATCGGTGATGTTACTGAGGAATAAACCCCGGGGCAGAGTGAGGGATCGGTGTAACTGAGGAATAATCCCCTTGGCAGACTGAGTGATCGGTAATGTTACTGAGGAATAAACCTTAGGGCAGAGTGAGGGATCGGTGATGTTACTGAGGAATAAACCCCGGGGCAGAGTGAGGGATCGGTGATGTTACTGAGGAATAAACCCCGGGGCAGAGTGAGGGATCGGTGATGTTACTGAGGAATAAACGACGTTGCAGACTGAGGGATCGGTGTTACTGAGGAATAAACTCCGGGGCAGAGTGAGGGATCGGTGTTACTGAGGAATAAAACCCGGGGCAGAGAGAGGGATCGGTGAAGTTACTGAGGAATAAACCCCGGGGCAGAGTGAGGTATCGGTGATGTTACTGAGGAATAAACCCCGAGGCAGAGTGAGGGATCGGTGTTACTGAGGAATAAACCCTGGGGCAGAGTGATGGATCGGTGATGTTACTGAGGAATATATCCCGGTGCAGAGTGAGGCATCGGTGTTACTGAGGAATAAACCCCGGGGCAGAGTGAGGGATCGGTGATGTTACTGAGGAATAAACCCTGGGGCAGAGTGAAGGATCTGTGTTACTGAGGAATAAACCCCGGGTCAGAGTGAGGGATCCCTGATGTTACTGAGGAATAAACCCCGGGGCAGAGTGAGGGATCGGTGATGTTACTGAGGAATAAACCCCGGGGCAGAGTGAGCGATCGGTGTTACTGAGGAATAAACCCTGGGGCAGAGTGAGGGATCGGTGATGTTACTGAGGAATAAACCCCGGGGCAGAGTGAGGGATCGGTGATGTTACTGAGGAATAAACCCCTTGGCAAACTGAGGGCTCGGTAATGTTACTGAGGAATAAACCCCAGGGCAGAGTGAGGGATCGGTAATGTTTCTGAGGAATAAACCCCGGGGCAGAGTGAGGGATCGGTGATGTTACTGAGGAATAAACCCCGGGGCAGAGTGAGGGATCGGTGTAACTGAGGAATAAACCCCTTGGCAGACTGAGGGATCGGTAATGTTACTGAGGAATAAACCCCTGGGCAGAGTGAGGGATCGGTGATGTTACTGAGGAATAAACCCCGGGGCAGAGTGAGGGATCGGTGATGTTACTGAGGAATAAACACCGGGGCAGAGTGAGGAAGCGGTGTTACTGAGGAATAAACCCCGGGGCAGAGTGAGGGATCGGTGATGTTACTGAGGATTATATCCCGGTGCAGAGTGAGGGATCGGTGTTACTGAGGAATAAACCCCGAGGCAGAGTGGGGGTTCGGTGATGTTACTGAGGAATAAACCCCGGGGCAGTGTGAGAGATTGGTGTTACTGAGGAATAAACCCCGGGGCAGAGTGAGGGATCGGTGATGTTACTGAGGAATAAATCCTGGGGCAGAGTGAGGGATCGGTGATGTTACTGAGGAATAAACCCCGGGTCAGAGTGAGGGATCGGTGATGTTACTGAGGAATAAACCCTGGGGCAGAATGAGGGATCGGTGATATTACTGGGGAATAAACCCCGGGGCAGAGTGAGGAATCGGTGATGTTACTGAGGAATAAACCCCGGGGCAGAGTGAGGGATCGGTGTTGCTGAGGAATAATCCCCGGGGCAGAGTGAGGGATCGGTGATGTTGCTGAGGAATAATCCCCGGGGCAGAGTGAGGGATCGGTGATGTTTCTGAGGAATAAACCCCGGGGCAGAGTGAGGGATCGGTGATGTTACTGAGGAATAAACCCCGGGGCAGAGTGAGGGATCGGCGTTACTGAGGAATAAATCCCGGGGCAGAGTGAGTGATCCGTGATGTTACTGAGGATAAACCCCAAGGCAGAGTGAGAGATCGGTGTTACTGAGGAATAAACACCGGGGCAGAGTGAGGGATCGGTGATGTTACTGAGGAATAAACCCTGTGGCAGAGTAAAGGATCTGTGTTACTGACGAATAAACCCCGGGTCAGAGTGAGGGATCGGTGATGTTACTGAGGAATAAACCCTGGGGAAGAATGAGGGATCGGTGATATTACTGGGGAATAAACCCCGGGGTAGAGTGAGGGATCGGTGATGTTACTGAGGAATAAACCCCGGGGCAGAGTGAGGGATCGGTGTTGCTGAGGAATACTCCCCGGGGCTGAGTGAGGAATCGGTGATGTTACTGAGGAATAAACCCCGGGGCAGAGTGAGGGATCGGTGTTGCTGAGGAATAATCCCCGGGGCAGAGTGAGGGATCGGTGATGTTTCTGAGGAATAAACCCCGGGGCAGAGTGAGGGATCGGTGATGTTACTGAGGAATAAACCCCGGGGCAGAGTGAGGGATCGGTGTTACTGAGGAATAAATCCCGGGGCAGAGTGAGTGATCCGTGATGTTACTGAGGATAAACCCCAAGGCAGAGTGAGAGATCGGTGTTACTGAGGAATAAACACCGGGGCAGAGTGAGGGATCGGTGATGTTACTGAGGAATAAACCCTGTGGCAGAATAAAGGATCTGTGTTACTGACGAATAAACCCCGGGTCAGAGTGAGGGATCGGTGATGTTACTGAGGAATAAACCCTGGGGCAGAATGAGGGATCGGTGATATTACTGGGGAATAAACCCCGGGGCAGAGTGAGGGATCGGTGATGTTACTGAGGAATAAACCCCGGGGCAGAGTGAGAGATCGGTGTTACTGAGGAATAAACCCCGGTGCAGAGGGAGGGATCGGTGTTACTGAAGAATAAACCCTGGGGCAGAGTGAGGGATCGGTGTTACTGAGGAATATACCCCAGGGCAGAGTGAGGGATCGGTGATGTTACTGAGGATTAAACGACGTTGCAGAGTGAGGGATCGGTGTTACTGAGGAATAAACCCCGAGGCAGAGTGAGGGATCGGTGATGTTACTGAGGAATAAACCCCGGGGCAGTGTGTGGGATCGGTGATGTTACTGAGGAATAAACCCTGGGGCAGAGTGGGGGTTCGGTGATGTTACTGAGGAATAAACCCCGGTGCAGTGTGAGAGATTGGTGTTACTGAGGAATAAACCCCGGGGCAGAGTGAGGGTTCGGTGATGTTACTGAGGAATAAACCCTGGGGCAGAGTGAAGGATCTGTGTTACTGAGGAATGAACCCCGGGTCAGAGTGAGGGATCGCTGATGTTACTGAGGAATAAACCCCAAGGCAGAGTGAGAGATCGGTGTTACTGAGGAATAAACACCGGGGCAGAGTGAGGGATCGGTGATGTTACTGAGGAATAAACCCTGGGGCAGAGTGAAGGGTCTGTGTTACTGAGGAATAAACCCCTTGGCAGACTGAGGGATCGGTAATGTTACTGAGGAATAAACCCCAGGGCAGAGTGAGGGATCGGTAATGTTACTGAGGAATAAACCCCGGGGCAGAGTGAGGGATCGGTGATGTTACTGAGGAATAAACCCCGGGGCAGAGTGAGGGATCGGTGATGTTACTGAGGAATAAACCCTAGGGCAGAGTGAGGGATCGGTGATGTTACTGAGGAATAAACCCCTGGGCAGAGTGAGGGATCGGTGATGTTACTGAGGAATAAACCCCGGGGCAGAGTGAGGGATCGGTGATGTTACTGAGGAATAAACGACATTGCAGACTGAGGGATCGGTGTAACTGAGGAATAATCCCCTTGGCAGACTGAGTGATCGGTAATGATACTGAGGAATAAACCTTAGGGCAGAGTGAGGGATCGGTGATGTTACTGAGGAATAAACCCCGGGGCAGAGTGAGGGATCGGTGATGTTACTGCGGAATAAACCCCGGGGCAGAGTGAGGGATCGGTGATGTTACTGAGGAATAAACGACGTTGCAGACTGAGGGATCGGTGTTACTGAGGAATAAACTCCGGGGCAGAGTGAGGGATCGGTGTTACTGAGGAATAAAACCCGGGGCAGAGAGAGGGATCGGTGAAGTTACTGAGGAATAAACCCCGGGGCAGAGTGAGGTATCGGTGATGTTACTGAGGAATAAACCCCGAGGCAGAGTGAGGGATCGGTGTTACTGAGGAATAAACCCTGGGGCAGAGTGATGGATCGGTGATGTTACTGAGGAATATATCCCGGTGCAGAGTGAGGCATCGGTGTTACTGAGGAATAAACCCCGGGGCAGAGTGAGGGATCGGTGATGTTACTGAGGAATAAACCCTGGGGCAGAGTGAAGGATCTGTGTTACTGAGGAATAAACCCCTGGTCAGAGTGAGGGATCCCTGATGTTACTGAGGAATAAACCCCGGGGCAGAGTGAGGGATCGGTGATGTTACTGAGGAATAAACCCCGGGGCAGAGTGAGCGATCGGTGTTACTGAGGAATAAACCCTGGGGCAGAGTGAGGGATCGGTGATGTTACTGAGGAATAAACCCCGGGGCAGAGTGAGGGATCGGTGATGTTACTGAGGAATAAACCCCTTGGCAAACTGAGGGCTCGGTAATGTTACTGAGGAATAAACCCCAGGGCAGAGTGAGGGATCGGTAATGTTACTGAGGAATAAACCCCGGGGCAGAGTGAGGGATCGGTGATGTTACTGAGGAATAAACCCCGGGGCAGAGTGAGGGATCGGTGTAACTGAGGAATAAACCCCTTGGCAGACTGAGGGATCGGTAATGTTACTGAGGAATAAACCCCTGGGCAGAGTGAGGGATCGGTGATGTTACTGAGGAATAAACCCCGGGGCAGAGTGAGGGATCGGTGATGTTACTGAGGAATAAACACCGGGGCAGAGTGAGGAAGCGGTGTTACTGAGGAATAAACCCCAGGGCAGAGTGAGGGATCGGTGATGTTACTGAGGATTATATCCCGGTGCAGAGTGAGGGATCGGTGTTACTGAGGAATAAACCCCGAGGCAGAGTGGGGGTTCGGTGATGTTACTGAGGAATAAACCCCGGGGCAGTGTGAGAGATTGGTGTTACTGAGGAATAAACCCCGGGGCAGAGTGAGGGATCGGTGATGTTACTGAGGAATAAATCCTGGGGCAGAGTGAGGTATCGGTGATGTTACTGAGGAATAAACCCTGGGGCAGAGTGAAGGATCTGTGTTACTGAGGAATAAACCCCGGGTCAGAGTGAGGGATCCCTGATGTTACTGAGGAATAAACCCCGGGGCAGAGTGAGGGATCGGTGATGTTACTGAGGAATAAACCCCGGGGCAGAGTGAGCGATCGGTGTTACTGAGGAATAAACCCTGGGGCAGAGTGAGGGATCGGTGATGTTACTGAGGAATAAACCCCGGGGCAGAGTGAGGGATCGGTGATGTTACTGAGGAATAAACCCCTTGGCAAACTGAGGGCTCGGTAATGTTACTGAGGAATAAACCCCAGGGCAGAGTGAGGGATCGGTAATGTTACTGAGGAATAAACCCCGGGGCAGAGTGAGGGATCGGTGATGTTACTGAGGAATAAACCCCGGGGCAGAGTGAGGGATCGGTGTAACTGAGGAATAAACCCCTTGGCAGACTGAGGGATCGGTAATGTTACTGAGGAATAAACCCCTGGGCAGAGTGAGGGATCGGTGATGTTACTGAGGAATAAACCCCGGGGCAGAGTGAGGGATCGGTGATGTTACTGAGGAATAAACACCGGGGCAGAGTGAGGAAGCGGTGTTACTGAGGAATAAACCCCGGGGCAGAGTGAGGGATCGGTGATGTTACTGAGGAATAAACCCCGGGGCAGAGTGAGGGATCGGTGTAACTGAGGAATAAACCCCTTGGCAGACTGAGGGATCGGTAATGTTACTGAGGAATAAACCCCGGGGCAGTGTGAGAGATTGTTGTTACTGAGGAATAAACCCCGGGGCAGAGTGAGGGATCGGTGATGTTACTGAGGAATAAATCCTGGGGCAGAGTGAGGGATCGGTGATGTTACTGAGGAATAAACCCCGGGTCAGAGTGAGGGATCGGTGATGTTACTGAGGAATAAACCCTGGGGCAGAATGAGGGATCGGTGATATTACTGGGGAATAAACCCCGGGGCAGAGTGAGGAATCGGTGATGTTACTGAGGAATAAACCCCGGGGCAGAGTGAGGGATCGGTGTTGCTGAGGAATAATCCCCGGGGCAGAGTGAGGGATCGGTGATGTTGCTGAGGAATAATCCCCGGGGCAGAGTGAGGGATCGGTGATGTTTCTGAGGAATAAACCCCGGGGCAGAGTGAGGGATCGGTGATGTTACTGAGGAATAAACCCCGGGGCAGAGTGAGGGATCGGTGTTACTGAGGAATAAATCCCGGGGCAGAGTGAGTGATCCGTGATGTTACTGAGGATAAACCCCAAGGCAGAGTGAGAGATCGGTGTTACTGAGGAATAAACACCGGGGCAGAGTGAGGGATCGGTGATGTTACTGAGGAATAAACCCTGTGGCAGAGTAAAGGATCTGTGTTACTGACGAATAAACCCCGGGTCAGAGTGAGGGATCGGTGATGTTACTGAGGAATAAACCCTGGGGAAGAATGAGGGATCGGTGATATTACTGGGGAATAAACCCCGGGGCAGAGTGAGGGATCGGTGATGTTACTGAGGAATAAACCCCGGGGCAGAGTGAGGGATCGGTGTTGCTGAGGAATACTCCCCGGGGCAGAGTGAGGAATCGGTGATGTTACTGAGGAATAAACCCCGGGGCAGAGTGAGGGATCGGTGTTGCTGAGGAATAATCCCCGGGGCAGAGTGAGGGATCGGTGATGTTTCTGAGGAATAAACCCCGGGGCAGAGTGAGGGATCGGTGATGTTACTGAGGAATAAACCCCGGGGCAGAGTGAGGGATCGGTGTTACTGAGGAATAAATCCCGGGGCAGAGTGAGTGATCCGTGATGTTACTGAGGATAAACCCCAAGGCAGAGTGAGAGATCGGTGTTACTGAGGAATAAACACCGGGGCAGAGTGAGGGATCGGTGATGTTACTGAGGAATAAACCCTGTGGCAGAGTAAAGGATCTGTGTTACTGACGAATAAACCCCGGGTCAGAGTGAGGGATCGGTGATGTTACTGAGGAATAAACCCTGGGGCAGAATGAGGGATCGGTGATATTACTGGGGAATAAACCCCGGGGCAGAGTGAGGGATCGGTGATGTTACTGAGGAATAAACCCCGGGGCAGAGTGAGAGATCGGTGTTACTGAGGAATAAACCCCGGGGCAGAGGGAGGGATCGGTGTTACTGAAGAATAAACCCTGGGGCAGAGTGAGGGATCGGTGTTACTGAGGAATATACCCCGGGGCAGAGTGAGGGATCGGTGATGTTACTGAGGATTAAACGACGTTGCAGAGTGAGGGATCGGTGTTACTGAGGAATAAACCCCGAGGCAGAGTGAGGGATCGGTGATGTTACTGAGGAATAAACCCCGGGGCAGTGTGTGCGATCGGTGATGTTACTGAGGAATAAGTCCTGGGGCAGAGTGGGGGTTCGGTGATGTTACTGAGGAATAAACCCCGGTGCAGTGTGAGAGATTGGTGTTACTGAGGAATAAACCCCGGGGCAGAGTGAGGGTTCGGTGATGTTACTGAGGAATAAACCCTGGGGCAGAGTGAAGGATCTGTGTTACTGAGGAATAAACCCCTTGGCAGACTGAGGGATCGGTAATGTTACTGAGGAATAAACCCCAGGGCAGAGTGAGGGATCGGTAATGTTACTGAGGAATAAACCCCGGGGCAGAGTGAGGGATCGGTGATGTTACTGAGGAATAAACCCCGGGGCAGAGTGAGGGATCGGTGATGTTACTGAGGAATAAACCCTAGGGCAGAGTGAGGGATCGGTGATGTTACTGAGGAATAAACCCCTGGGCAGAGTGAGGGATCGGTGATGTTACTGAGGAATAAACCCCAGGGCAGAGTGAGGGATCGGTGATGTTACTGAGGAATAAACGACATTGCAGACTGAGGGATCGGTGTTACTGAGGAATAAACTCCGGGGCAGAGTGAGGGATCGGTGTTACTGAGGAATAAACCCTGCGGCAGAGTGATGGATCGGTGATGTTACTGAGGAATATATCCCGGTGCAGAGTGAGGGATCGGTGTTACTGAGGAAAAAACCCCGGGGCAGAGTGGGGGTTCGGTGATGTTACTGAGGAATAAACCCCGGTGCAGTGTGAGAGATTGGTGTTACTGAGGAATAAACCCCGGGGCAGAGTGAGGGTTCGGTGATGTTACTGAGGAATAAACCCTGGGGCAGAGTGAAGGATCTGTGTTACTGAGGAATGAACCCCGGGTCAGAGTGAGGGATCGCTGATGTTACTGAGGAATAAACCCCGGGGCAGAGTGAGCGATCGGTGTTACTGAGGAATAAACTCTGGGGCAGAGTGAGGGATTGGTGATGTTACTGAGGAATAAACCCCGGGGCAGTGTGTGGGATCGGTGATTTTACTGAGGAATAAACCCTGGGGCAGAGTGAGGGATCGGTGATGTTACTGCGGAATAAACCCCAGGGCAGAGTGAGGGATCGGTGTAACTGAGGAATAAACCCCTTGGCAGACTGAGTGATCGGTAATGTTACTGAGTAATAAACCTTAGGGCAGAGTGAGGGTTCGGTGATGTTACTGAGGAATAAACCCCGGGGCAGAGTGAGGGATCGGTGATGTTACTGAGGAATAAACCCCGGGGCAGAGTGAGGGATCGGTGATGTTACTGAGGAATAAACAACGTTGCAGACTGAGGGATCGGTGTTACTGAGGAATAAACTCCGGGGCAGAGTGAGGGATCGGTGTTACTGAGGAATAAAACCCGGGGCAGAGAGAGGGATCGGTGAAGTTACTGAGGAATAAACCCCGGGGCAGAGTGAGGGATCGGTGTTACTGAGGAATAAACCCTGGGGCAGAGTGATGGATCGGTGATGTTACTGAGGAATAAACCCCGGGGCAGAGTGAGGGATCGGTGTAACTGAGGAATAAACCCCTTGGCAGACTGAGTGATCGGTAATGTTACTGAGGAATAAACCTTAGGGCAGAGTGAGGGATCGGTGATGTTACTGAGGAATAAACCCCGGGGCAGAGTGAGGGATCGGTGATGTTACTGAGGAATAAACCCCGGGGCAGAGTGAGGGATCGGTGATGTTACTGAGGAATAAACGACGTTGCAGACTGAGGGATCGGTGTTACTGAGGAATAAACTCCGGGGCAGAGTGAGGGATCGGTGTTACTGAGGAATAAAACCCGGGGCAGAGAGAGGGATCGGTGAAGTTACTGAGGAATAAACCCCGGGGCAGAGTGAGGTATCGGTGATGTTACTGAGGAATAAACCCCGAGGCAGAATGAGGGATCGGTGTTACTGAGGAATAAACCCTGGGGCAGAGTGATGGATCGGTGATGTTACTGAGGAATATATCCCGGTGCAGTGTGAGGCATCGGTGTTACTGAGGAATAAACCCCGGGGCGGACTGAGGGATCGGTGATGTTACTGAGGAATAAACCCTGGGGCAGAGTGAAGGATCTGTGTTACTGAGGAATAAACCCCGGGTCAGAGTGAGGGATCCCTGATGTTACTGAGGAATAAACCCCGGGGCAGAGTGAGGGATCGGTGATGTTACTGAGGAATAAACCCCGGGGCAGAGTGAGCGATCGGTGTTACTGAGGAATAAACCCTGGGGCAGAGTGAGGGATCGGTGATGTTACTGAGGAATAAACCCCGGGGCAGAGTGAGGGATCGGTGATGTTACTGAGGAATAAACCCCTTGGCAAACTGAGGGCTCGGTAATGTTACTGAGGAATAAACCCCAGGGCAGAGTGAGGGATCGGTAATGTTACTGAGGAATAAACCCCGGGGCAGAGTGAGGGATCGGTGATGTTACTGAGGAATAAACCCCGGGGCAGAGTGAGCGATCGGTGTTACTGAGGAATAAACCCTGGGGCAGAGTGAGGGATTGGTGATGTTACTGAGGAATAAACCCCGGGGCAGTGTGTGGGATCGGTGATTTTACTGAGGAATAAACCCTGGGGCAGAGTGAGGGATCGGTGATGTTACTGAGGAATAAACCCCGGGGCAGAGTGAGGGATCGGTGATGTTACTGAGGAATAAACGACGTTGCAGACTGAGGGATCGGTGTTACTGAGGAATAAACTCCGGGGCAGAGTGAGGGATCGGTGTTACTGAGGAATAAAACCCGGGGCAGAGAGAGGGATCGGTGAAGTTACTGAGGAATAAACCCCGGGGCAGAGTGAGGTATCGGTGATGTTACTGAGGAATAAACCCCGAGGCAGAGTGAGGGATCGGTGTTACTGAGGAATAAACCCTGGGGCAGAGTGATGGATCGGTGATGTTACTAAGGAATAAACCCCGGGGCAGAGTGAGGGATCGGTGTAACTGAGGAATAAACCCCTTGGCAGACTGAGTGATCGGTAATGTTACTGAGGAATAAACCTTAGGGCAGAGTGAGGGATCGGTGATGTTACTGAGGAATAAACCCCGGGGCAGAGTGAGGGATCGGTGATGTTACTGAGGAATAAACCCCGGGGCAGAGTGAGAGATCGGTGATGTTACTGAGGAATAAACGACGTTGCAGACTGAGGGATCGGTGTTACTGAGGAATAAACTCCGGGGCAGAGTGAGGGATCGGTGTTACTGAGGAATAAAACCCGGGGCAGAGAGAGGGATCGGTGAAGTTACTGAGGAATAAACCCCGGGGCAGAGTGAGGTATCGGTGATGTTACTGAGGAATAAACCCCGAGGCAGAGTGAGGGATCGGTGTTACTGAGGAATAAACCCTGGGGCAGAGTGATGGATCGGTGATGTTACTGAGGAATATATCCCGGTGCAGAGTGAGGCATCGGTGTTACTGAGGAATAAACCCCGGGGCGGAGTGAGGGATCGGTGATGTTACTGAGGAATAAACCCTGGGGCAGAGTGAAGGATCTGTGTTACTGAGGAATAAACCCCGGGTCAGAGTGAGGGATCCCTGATGTTACTGAGGAATAAACCCCGGGGCAGAGTGAGGGATCGGTGATGTTACTGAGGAATAAACCCCGGGGCAGAGTGAGCGATCGGTGTTACTGAGGAATAAACCCTGGGGCAGAGTGAGGGATCGGTGATGTTACTGAGGAATAAACCCCGGGGCAGAGTGAGGGATCGGTGATGTTACTGAGGAATAAACCCCTTGGCAAACTGCGGGCTCGGTAATGTTACTGAGGAATAAACCCCAGGGCAGAGTGAGGGATCGGTAATGTTACTGAGGAATAAACCCCGGGGCAGAGTGAGGGATCGGTGATGTTACTGAGGAATAAACCCCGGGGCAGAGTGAGGGATCGGTGTAACTGAGGAATAAACCCCTTGGCAGACTGAGGGATCGGTAATGTTACTGAGCAATAAACCCCAGGGCAGAGTGAGGAATCGGTAATGTTACTGAGGAATAAACCCCTGGGCAGAGTAAGGGATCGGTGATGTTACTGAGGAATAAACCCCGGGGCAGAGTGAGGGATCGGTGATGTTACTGAGGAATAAACACCGGGGCAGAGTGAGGAAGCGGTGTTACTGAGGAATAAACCCCGGGGCAGAGTGAGGGATCGGTGATGTTACTGAGGATTATATCCCGGTGCAGAGTGAGGGATCGGTGTTACTGAGGAATAAACCCCGAGGCAGAGTGGGGGTTCGGTGATGTTACTGAGGAATAAACCCCGGGGCAGTGTGAGAGATTGGTGTTACTGAGGAATAAACCCCGGGGCAGAGTGAGGGATCGGTGATGTTACTGAGGAATAAATCCTGGGGCAGAGTGAGGGATCGGTGATGTTACTGAGGAATAAACCCCGGGTCAGAGTGAGGGATCGGTGATGTTACTGAGGAATAAACCCTGGGGCAGAATGAGGGATCGGTGATATTACTGGGGAATAAACCCCGGGGCAGAGTGAGGAATCGGTGATGTTACTGAGGAATAAACCCCGGGGCAGAGTGAGGGATCGGTGTTGCTGAGGAATAATCCCCGGGGCAGAGTGAGGGATCGGTGATGTTGCTGAGGAATAATCCCCGGGGCAGAGTGAGGGATCGGTGATGTTTCTGAGGAATAAACCCCGGGGCAGAGTGAGGGATCGGTGATGTTACTGAGGAATAAACCCCGGGGCATAGTGAGGGATCGGTGTTACTGAGGAATAAATCCCGGGGCAGAGTGAGTGATCCGTGATGTTACTGAGGATAAACCCCAAGGCAGAGTGAGAGATCGGTGTTACTGAGGAATAAACACCGGGGCAGAGTGAGGGATCGGTGATGTTACTGAGGAATAAACCCTGTGGCAGAGTAAAGGATCTGTGTTACTGACGAATAAACCCCGGGTCAGAGTGAGGGATCGGTGACGTTACTGAGGAATAAACCCTGGGGCAGAATGAGGGATCGGTGATATTACTGGGGAATAAACCCCAGGGCAGAGTGAGGGATCGGTGATGTTACTGAGGAATAAACCCCGGGGCAGAGTGAGGGATCGGTGTTGCTGAGGAATACTCCCCGGGGCAGAGTGAGGAATCGGTGATGTTACTGAGGAATAAACCCCGGGGCAGAGTGAGGGATCGGTGTTGCTGAGGAATAATCCCCGGGGCAGAGTGAGGGATCGGTGATGTTTCTGAGGAATAAACCCCGGGGCAGAGTGAGGGATCGGTGATGTTACTGAGGAATAAACCCCGGGGCAGAGTGAGGGATCGGTGTTACTGAGGAATAAATCCCGGGGCAGAGTGAGTGATCCGTGATGTTACTGAGGATAAACCCCAAGGCAGAGTGAGAGATCGGTGTTACTGAGGAATAAACACCGGGGCAGAGTGAGGGATCGGTGATGTTACTGAGGAATAAACCCTGTGGCAGAGTAAAGGATCTGTGTTACTGACGAATAAACCCCGGGTCAGAGTGAGGGATCGGTGATGTTACTGAGGAATAAACCCTGGTGCAGAATGAGGGATCGGTGATATTACTGGGGAATAAACCCCGGGGCAGAGTGAGGGATCGGTGATGTTACTGAGGAATAAACCCCGGGGCAGAGTGAGAGATCGGTGTTACTGAGGAATAAACCCCGGGGCAGAGGGAGGGATCGGTGTTACTGAAGAATAAACCCTGGGGCAGAGTGAGGGATCGGTGTTACTGAGGAATATACCCCGGGGCAGAGTGAGGGATCGGTGATGTTACTGAGGATTAAACGACGTTGGGGAGTGAGGGATCGGTGTTACTGAGGAATAAACCCCGAGGCAGAGTGAGGGATCGGTGATGTTACTGAGGAATAAACCCCGGGGCAGTGTGTGGGATCGGTGATGTTACTGAGGAATAAACCCTGGGGCAGAGTGAGGGATCGGTGATGTTACTGAGGAATAAACCCCGGGGCAGAGTGAGGGATCAGTGTTACTGAGGAATAAACCCCGGGGCAGAGTGAGGGATCGGTGATGTTACTGAGGAATAAACCCCGGGGCAGAGTGAGGTATCGGTGATGTTACTGAGGAATAAACCCTGGGGCAGAGTGATGGATTGGTGATGTACTGAGGAATATATCCCGGTGCAGAGTGAGGGATCGGTGTTACTGAGGAATAAACCCCGGGGCAGAGTGGGGGTTCGGTGATGTTACTGAGGAATAAACCCCGGTGCAGTGTGAGAGATTGGTGTTACTGAGGAATAAACCCCGGGGCAGAGTGAGGGATCGGTGATGTTACTGAGGAATAAAACCTGGGGCAGAGTGAAGGATCTGTGTTACTGAGGAATAAACCCCGGGTCAGAGTGAGGGATCGCTGATGTTACTGAGGAATAAACCCCGGGGCAGAGTGAGGGATCGGTGATGTTACTGAGGAATAAACCCCGGGGCAGAGTGAGGGATCGGTGTTACTGAGGAATAAACCCCTTGGCAAACTGAGGGATCGGTAATGTTACTGAGGAATAAACCCCAGGGCAGAGTGAGGGATCGGTGTTACTGAGGAATAAACACCGGGGCAGAGTGAGGGATCGGTGATGTTACTGAGGAATAAACCCTGTGGCAGAGTAAAGGATCTGTGTTACTGACGAATAAACCCCGGGTCAGAGTGAGGGATCGGTGATGTTACTGAGGAATAAACCCTGGGGCAGAATGAGGGATCGGTGATATTACTGGGGAATAAACCCCGGGGCAGAGTGAGGGATCGGTGATGTTACTGAGGAATAAACCCCGGGGCAGAGTGAGGGATCGGTGTTGCTGAGGAATAATCCCCGGGGCAGAGTGAGGAATCGGTGATGTTACTGAGGAATAAACCCCGGGGCAGAGTGAGGGATCGGTGTTGCTGAGGAATAATCCCCGGGGCAGAGTGAGGGATCGGTGATGTTTCTGAGGAATAAACCCCGGGGCAGAGTGAGGGATCGGTGATGTTACTGAGGAATAAACCCCGGGGCAGAGTGGGGGATCGGTGTTACTGAGGAATAAATCCCGGGGCAGAGTGAGTGATCCGTGATGTTACTGAGGATAAACCCCAAGGCAGAGTGAGAGATCGGTGTTACTGAGGAATAAACACCGGGGCAGAGTGAGGGATCGGTGATGTTACTGAGGAATAAACCCTGTGGCAGAGTAAAGGATCTGTGTTACTGACGAATAAACCCCGGGTCAGAGTGAGGGATCGGTGATGTTACTGAGGAATAAACCCTGGGGCAGAAAGAGGGATCGGTGATATTACTGGGGAATAAACCCCGGGGCAGAGTGAGGGATCGGTGATGTTACTGAGGAATAAACCCCGGGGCAGAGTGAGAGATCGGTGTTACTGAGGAATAAACCCCGGGGCAGAGGGAGGGATCGGTGTTACTGAAGAATAAACCCTGGGGCAGAGTGAGGGATCGGTGTTACTGAGGAATATACCCCGGGGCAGAGTGAGGCATCGGTGATGTTACTGAGGATTAAACGACGTTGCAGAGTGAGGGATCGGTGTTACTGAGGAATAAACCCCGGGGCAGAGTGAGGGATCGGTGATGTTACTGAGGAATAAACCCCGGGGCAGTGTGTGGGATCGGTGATGTTACTGAGGAATAAACCCTGGGGCAGAGTGAGGGATCGGTGATGTTACTGAGGAATAAACCCCGGGGCAGAGTGAGGGATCAGTGTTACTGAGGAATAAACCCCGGGGCAGAGTGAGGGATCGGTGATGTTACTGAGGAATAAACCCCGGGGCAGAGTGAGGTATCGGTGATGTTACTGAGGAATAAACCCCGGGGCAGAGTGAGGGATCGGTGTTACTGAGGAATAAACCCTGGGGCAGAGTGATGGATCGGTGATGTTACTGAGGAATATATCCCGGTGCAGAGTGAGGGATCGGTGTTACTGAGGAATAAACCCCGGGGCAGAGTGGGGGTTCGGTGATGTTACTGAGGAATAAACCCCGGTGCAGTGTGAGAGATTGGTGTTACTGAGGAATAAACCCCGGGGCAGAGTGAGGGATCGGTGATGTTACTGAGGAATAAAACCTGGGGCAGAGTGAAGGATCTGTGTTACTGAGGAATAAACCCCGGGTCAGAGTGAGGGATCGCTGATGTTACTGAGGAATAAACCCCGGGGCACAGTGAGGGATCGGTGATGTTACTGAGGAATAAACCCCGGGGCAGAGTGAGGGATCGGTGTTACTGAGGAATAAACCCCTTGGCAAACTGAGGGATCGGTACTGTTACTGAGGAATAAACCCCAGGGCAGAGTGAGGGATCGGTGATGTTGCTGAGGAATAAACCCCGGGGCAGAGTGAGGGATCGGTAATGTTACTGAGGAATAAACCCCGGGGCAGAGTGAGGGATCGGTGATGTTACTGAGGAATAAACCCCGGGGCAGAGTGAGGGATCGGTGTAACTGAGGAATAAACCCCTTGGCAGACTGAGGGATCGGTAATGTTACTGAGGAATAAACCCCAGGGCAGAGTGAGGAATCGGTAATGTTACTGAGGAATAAACCCCTGGGCAGCGTGAGGGATCGGTGATGTTACTGAGGAATAAACCCCGGGGCAGAGTGAGGGATCGGTGATTTTACTAAGGAATAAACACCGGGGCAGAGTGAGGAAGCGGTGTTACTGAGGAATAAACCCCGGGGCAGAGTGAGGGATCGGTGATGTTACTGAGGAATATATCCCGGTGCAGAGTGAGGGATCGGTGTTACTGAGGAATAAACCCCGGGGCAGAGTGGGGGTTCGGTGATGTTACTGAGGAATAAACCCCGGGGCAGTGTGAGAGATTGGTGTTACTGAGGAATAAACCCCGGGGCAGAGTGAGGGATCGGTGATGTTACTGAGGAATAAATCCTGGGGCAGAGTGAAGGATCTGTGTTACTGAGGAATAAACCTCGGGTCAGAGTGAGGGATCGGTGATGTTACTGAGGAATAAACCCTGGGGCAGAATGAGGGATCGGTGATATTACTGGGGAATAAACCCCGGGGCAGAGTGAGGAATCGGTGATGTTACTGAGGAATAAACCCCGGGGCAGAGTGAGGGATCGGTGTTGCTGAGGAATAATCCCCGGGGCAGAGTGAGGGATCGGTGATGTTTCTGAGGAATAAACCCCGGGGCAGAGTGAGGGATCGGTGATGTTACTGAGGAATAAACCCCGGGGCAGAGTGAGGGATCGGTGTTACTGAGGAATAAATCCCGGGGCAGAGTGAGTGATCCGTGATGTTACTGAGGATAAACCACAAGGCAGAGTGAGAGATCGGTGTTACTGAGGAATAAACACCGGGGCAGAGTGAGGGATCGGTGATGTTACTGAGGAATAAACCCTGTGGCAGAGTGAAGGATCTGTGTTACTGAAGAATAAACCCCGGGTCAGAGTGAGGGATCGGTGATGTTACTGAGGAATAAACCCTGGGGCAGAATGAGGGATCGGTGATATTACTGGGGAATAAACCCCGGGGCAGAGTGAGGGATCGGTGATGTTACTGAGGAATAAACCCCGGGGCAGAGTGAGAGATCGGTGTTACTGAGGAATAAACCCCGGGGCAGAGGGAGGGATCGGTGTTACTGAAGAATAAACCCTGGGGTAGAGTGAGGGATCGGTGTTACTGAGGAATATACCCCGAGGCAGAGTGAGGGATCGGTGATGTTACTGAGGATTGAACGACGTTGCAGAGTGAGGGATCGGTGTTACTGAGGAATAAACCCCGGGGCAGAGTGAGGGATCGGTGTTAGTGAGGAATAAATCTCGGGGCAGAGTGAGGGATCGGTGTTACTGATGAATAAACCCCGGGGCAGAGTGAGGGATCGCTGATGTTACTGAGGAATAAACCCCGGGGCACAGTGAGGGATCGGTGATGTTACTGATGAATAAACCCCGGGGCAGAGTGAGCGATCGGTGTTACTGAGGAATAAACCCTGGGGCAGAGTGAGGGATCGGTGATGTTACTGAGGAATAAACCCCGGGTCAGTGTGTGGGATCGGTGATGTTACTGAGGAATAAACCCTGGGGCAGAGTGAGGGATCGGTGATGTTACTGAGGAATAAACCCCGGGGCAGATTGAGGGATCAGTGTTACTGAGGAATAAACCCCGGGGCAGAGTGAGGGATCGGTGATGTTACTGAGGAATAAACCCCGGGGCAGAGTGAGGGATCGGTGTTACTGAGGAATAAACCCCAAGGCAGAGTGAGGGATCGGTAATGTTACTGAGGAATAAACCCAGGGGCAGAGTGAGGGATCAGTGATGTTACTGAGGAATAAACCCCGGGGCAGAGTGAGGGATCGGTGTAACTGAGGAATAAACCCCTTGGCAAACTGAGGGATCGGTAATGTTACTGAGGAATAAACCCCAGGGCAGAGTGAGGGATCGGTGTAACTGAGGAATAAACCCCTTGGCAGACTGAGGGATCGGTAATGTTACTGAGGAATAAACCCCGGGGCAGAGTGAGGGATCGGTGATGTTACTGAGGAATAAACACCGGGGCAGAGTGAAGGATCTGTGTTACTGAAGAATAAACCCCGGGTCAGAGTGAGGGATCGGTGATGTTACTGAGGAATAAACCCTGGGGCAGAATGAGGGTTCGGTGATATTACTGGGGAATAAACCCCGGGGCAGAGTGAGGGATCGGTGATGTTACTCAGGAATAAACCCCGGGGCAGAGTGAGAGATCGGTGTTACTGAGGAATAAACCCCGGGGCAGAGGGAGGGATCGGTGTTACTGAAGAATAAACCCTGGGGCAGAGTGAGGGATCGGTGTTACTGAGGAATAAAACCCGGGGCAGAGTGAGGGATCGGTGTTAGTGAGGAATAGATCCCGGGGCAGAGTGAGGGATCAGTGTTACTGAGGAATAAACCCTGGGGCAGAGTGAGGGATCGGTGATGTTACTGAGGAATAAACCCCGGGGCAGTGTGTGGGATCGGTGATGTTACTGAGGAATAAACCCTGGGGCAGAGTGAGGGATCGGTGATGTTACTGAGGAATAAACCCCGGGGCAGAGTGAGGGATCGGTGATGTTACTGAGGAATAAACCCCGGGGCAGAGTGAGGGATCGGTGTTACTGAGGAATAAACCCCAGGGCAGAGTGAGGGATCGGTAATGTTACTGAGGAATAAACCCAGGGGCAGAGTGAGGGATCAGTGATGTTACTGAGGAATAAACCCCGGGGCAGAGTGAGGGATCGGTGTAACTGAGGAATAAACCCCTTGGCAGACTGAGGGATCGGTAATGTTACTGAGGAATAAACACCAGGGCAGAGTGAGGGATCGGTGTAACTGAGGAATAAACCCCTTGGCAGACTGAGGGATCGGTAATGTTACTGAGGAATAAACCCCGGGGCAGAGTGAGGGATCGGTGATGTTACTGAGGAACAAACCCCGGGGCAGAGTGAGGGATCAGTGATGTTACTGAGGAATAAACCCCGGGGCAGAGTGAGGAATCGGTGTTACTGAGGAATAAATCCCGGGGCAGAGTGAGTGATCCGTGATGTTACTGAGGAATAAACCTCGGGGCAGAGGGAGGGATCGGTGTTACTGAGGAATAAACCCTGGGGCAGAGTGAGGGATCGGTGTTACTGAGGAATATACCCCGTGGCAGAGTGAGGGATCGGTGATGTTACTGAGGATTAAACGACGTTGCAGAGTGAGGGATCGGTGTTACTGAGGAATAAACCCCAGGGCAGAGTGAGCGATCAGTGTTACTGAGGAATAAACCCTGGGGCAGAGTGAGGGATCTGTGATGTTACTGAGGAATAAACCCCGGGGCAGTGTGTGGGATCGGTGATGTTACTGAGGAATAAACCCTGGGGCAGAGTGAGGGATCGGTGATGTTACTGAGGAATAAACCCCGGGGCAGAGTGAGGGATCGGTGATGTTACTGAGGAATAAACCCCGGGGCAGAGTGAGGGATCGGTGTTACTGAGGAATAAACCCCAGGGCAGAGTGAGGGATCGGTAATGTTACTGAGGAATAAACCCAGGGGCAGAGTGAGGGATCAGTGATGTTACTGAGGAATAAACCCCGGGGCAGAGTGAGGGATCGGTGTAACTGAGGAATAAACCCCTTGGCAGACTGAGGGATCGGTAATGTTACTGAGGAATAAACCCCAGGGCAGAGTGAGGGATCGGTGTAACTGAGGAATAAACCCCTTGGCAGACTGAGGGATCGGTAATGTTACTGAGGAATAAACCCCGGGGCAGAGTGAGGGATCGGTGATGTTACTGAGGAATAAACCCCGGGGCAGAGTGAGGGATCAGTGATGTTACTGAGGAATAAACCCCGGGGCAGAGTGAGGAATCGGTGTTACTGAGGAATAAATCCCGGGGCAGAGTGAGTGATCCGTGATGTTACTGAGGAATAAACCTCGGGGCAGAGGGAGGGATCGGTGTTACTGAGGAATAAACCCTGGGGCAGAGTGAGGGATCGGTGTTACTGAGGAATATACCCCGTGGCAGAGTGAGGGATCGGTGATGTTACTGAGGATTAAACGACGTTGCAGAGTGAGGGATCGGTGTTACTGAGGAATAAACCCCAGGGCAGAGTGAGGGATCGGTGTTACTGAGGAATAAATCCCGGGGCAGAGTGAGGGATCGGTGTTACTGAGGAATAAACCCCGGGGCAGAGTGAGGGATCGCTGATGTTACTGAGGAATAAACCCCGGGGCAGAGTGAGGGATCGGTAATGTTACTGAGGAATAAACCCCGGGGCAGAGTGAGGGATCGGTGATGTTACTGAGGAATAAACCCCGGGGCAGAGTGAGGGATCGGTGTAACTGAGGAATAAACCCCTTGGCAGACTGAGGGATCGGTAATGTTACTGAGGAATAAACCCCAGGGCAGAGTGAGGAATCGGTAATGTTACTGAGGAATAAACCCCTGGGCAGAGTGAGGGATCGGTGATGTTACTGAGGAATAAACCCCGGGGCAGAGTGAGGGATCGGTGATTTTACTGAGGAATAAACACCGGGGCAGAGTGAGGAAGCGGTGTTACTGAGGAATAAACCCCGGGGCAGAGTGAGGGATCGGTGATGTTACTGAGGAATATATCCCGGTGCAGAGTGAGGGATCGGTGTTACTGAGGAATAAACCCCGGGGCAGAGTGGGGGTTCGGTGATGTTACTGAGGAATAAACCCCGGGGCAGTGTGAGAGATTGGTGTTACTGAGGAATAAACCCCGGGGCAGAGTGAGGGATCGGTGATGTTACTGAGGAATAAATCCTGCGGCAGAGTGAAGGATCTGTGTTACTGAGGAATAAACCTCGGGTCAGAGTGAGGGATCGGTGATGTTACTGAGGAATAAACCCTGGGGCAGAATGAGGGATCGGTGATATTACTGGGGAATAAACCCCGGGGCAGAGTGAGGAATCGGTGATGTTACTGAGGAATAAACCCCGGGGCAGAGTGAGGGATCGGTGTTGCTGAGGAATAATCCCCGGGGCAGAGTGAGGGATCGGTGATGTTTCTGAGGAATAAACCCCGGGGCAGAGTGAGGGATCGGTGATGTTACTGAGGAATAAACCCCGGGGCAGAGTGAGGGATCGGTGTTACTGAGGAATAAATCCCGGGGCAGAGTGAGTGATCCGTGATGTTACTGAGGATAAACCCCAAGGCAGAGTGAGAGATCGGTGTTACTGAGGAATAAACACTGGGGCAGAGTGAGGGATCGGTGATGTTACTGAGGAATAAACCCTGTGGCAGAGTGAAGGATCTGTGTTACTGAAGAATAAACCCCGGGTCAGAGTGAGGGATCGGTGATGTTACTGAGGAATAAACCCTGGGGCAGAATGAGGGATCGGTGATATTATTGGGGAATAAACCCCGGGGCAGAGTGAGGGATCGGTGTTACTGAGGAATCAACCCCGTGGCAGAGGGAGGGATCGGTGTTACTGAAGAATAAACCCTGGGGCAGAGTGAGGGATCAGTGTTACTGAAGAATATACCCCGGGGCAGAGTGAGGGATCGGTGATGTTACTGAGGATTAAACGACGTTGCAGAGTGAGGGATCGGTGTTACTGAGGAATAAACCCCGGGGCAGAGTGAGGGATCGGTGTTAGTGAGGAATAAATCTCGGGGCAGAGTGAGGGATCGGTGTTACTGATGAATAAACCCCGGGGCAGAGTGAGGGATCGCTGATGTTACTGAGGAATAAACCCCGGGGCACAGTGAGGGATCGGTGATGTTACTGATGAATAAACCCCGGGGCAGAGTGAGCGATCGGTGTTACTGAGGAATAAACCCTGGGGCAGAGTGAGGGATCGGTGATGTTACTGAGGAATAAACCCCGGGGCAGTGTGTGGGATCGGTGATGTTACTGAGGAATAAACCCTGGGGCAGAGTGAGGGATCGGTGATGTTACTGAGGAATAAACCCCGGGGCAGATTGAGGGATCAGTGTTACTGAGGAATAAACCCCGGGGCAGAGTGAGGGATCGGTGATGTTACTGAGGAATAAACCCCGGGGCAGAGTGAGGGATCGGTGTTACTGAGGAATAAACCCCAGGGCAGAGTAAGGGATCGGTAATGTTACTGAGGAATAAACCCAGGGGCAGAGTGAGGGATCAGTGATGTTACTGAGGAATAAACCCCGGGGCAGAGTGAGGGATCGGTGTAACTGAGGAATAAACCCCTTGGCAGACTGAGGGATCGGTAATGTTACTGAGGAATAAACCCCAGGGCTGAGTGAGGGATCGGTGTAACTGAGGAATAAACCCCTTGGCAGACTGAGGGATTGGTAATGTTACTGAGGAATAAACCCCGGGGCAGAGTGAGGGATCGGTGATGTTACTGAGGAATAAACACCGGGGCAGAGTGAAGGATCTGTGTTACTGAAGAATAAACCCCGGGTCAGAGTGAGGGATCGGTGATGTTACTGAGGAATAAACCCCGGGGCAGAGTGAGGGATCGGTGATGTTACTGAGGAATAAACACCGGGGCAGAGTGAGGAATCGGTGATGTTACTGAGGAATAAACCCCGGGGCAGAGTGAGGGATCGGTGTTGCTGAGGAATAATCCCCGGGGCAGAGTGAGGGATCGGTGATGTTTCTGAGGAATAAACCCCGGGGCAGAGTGAGGGATCGGTGTTACTGAGGAATAAATCCCGGGGCAGAGTGAGTGATCCGTGATGTTACTGAGGATAAACCACAAGGCAGAGTGAGAGATCGGTGTTACTGAGGAATAAACACCGGGGCAGAGTGAGGGATCGGTGATGTTACTGAGGAATAAACCCTGTGGCAGAGTGAAGGATCTGTGTTACTGAAGAATAAACCCCGGGTCAGAGTGAGGGATCGGTGATGTTACTGAGGAATAAACCCTGGGGCAGAATGAGGGATCGGTGATATTACTGGGGAATAAACCCCGGGGCAGAGTGAGGGATCGGTGATGTTACTGAGGAATAAACCCCGGGGCAGAGTGAGAGATCGGTGTTACTGAGGAATAAACCCCGGGGCAGAGGGAGGGATCGGTGTTACTGAAGAATAAACCCTGGGGTAGAGTGAGGGATCGGTGTTACTGAGGAATATAACCCGGGGCAGAGTGAGGGATCGGTGATGTTACTGAGGATTGAACGACGTTGCAGAGTGAGGGATCGGTGTTACTGAGGAATAAAACCCGGGGCAGAGTGAGGGATCGGTGTTAGTGAGGAATAAATCTCGGGGCAGAGTGAGGGATCGGTGTTACTGATGAATAAACCCCGGGGCAGAGTGAGGGATCGCTGATGTTACTGAGGAATAAACCCCGGGGCACAGTGAGGGATCGGTGATGTTACTGATGAATAAACCCCGGGGCAGAGTGAGCGATCGGTGTTACTGAGGAATAAACCCTGGGGCAGAGTGAGGGATCGGTGATGTTACTGAGGAATAAACCCCGGGTCAGTGTGTGGGATCGGTGATGTTACTGAGGAATAAACCCTGGGGCAGAGTGAGGGATCGGTGATGTTACTGAGGAATAAACCCCGGGGCAGATTGAGGGATCAGTGTTACTGAGGAATAAACCCCGGGGCAGAGTGAGGGATCGGTGATGTTACTGAGGAATAAACCCCGGGGCAGAGTGAGGGATCGGTGTTACTGAGGAATAAACCCCAAGGCAGAGTGAGGGATCGGTAATGTTACTGAGGAATAAACCCAGGGGCAGAGTGAGGGATCAGTGATGTTACTGAGGAATAAACCCCGGGGCAGAGTGAGGGATCGGTGTAACTGAGGAATAAACCCCTTGGCAGACTGAGGGATCGGTAATGTCACTGAGGAATAAACCCCAGGGCAGAGTGAGGGATCGGTGTAACTGAGGAATAAACCCCTTGGCAGACTGAGGGATCGGTAATGTTACTGAGGAATAAACCCCGGGGCAGAGTGAGGGATCGGTGATGTTACTGAGGAATAAACACCGGGGCAGAGTGAAGGATCTGTGTTACTGAAGAATAAACCCCGGGTCAGAGTGAGGGATCGGTGATGTTACTGAGGAATAAACCCTAGGGCAGAATGAGGGTTCGGTGATATTACTGGGGAATAAACCCCGGGGCAGAGTGAGGGATCGGTGATGTTACTCAGGAATAAACCCCGGGGCAGAGTGAGAGATCGGTGTTACTGAGGAATAAACCCCGGGGCAGAGGGAGGGATCGGTGTTACTGAAGAATAAACCCTGGGGCAGAGTGAGTGATCGGTGTTACTGAGGAATAAACCCCGGGGCAGAGTGAGGGATCGGTGTTAGTGAGGAATAGATCCCGGGGCAGAGTGAGGGATTGGTGTTACTGATGAATAAACCCCGGGGCAGAGTGAGGGATCGCTGATGTTACTGAGGAATAAACCCCAGGGCACAGTGAGGGATCGGTGATGTTACTGATGAATAAACCCTGGGGCAGAGTGAGCGATCGGTGTTACTGAGGAATAAACCCTGGGGCAGAGTGAGGGATCGGTGATGTTACTGAGGAATAAACCCCGGGGCAGTGTGTGGGATCGGTGATGTTACTGAGGAATAAACCCTGGGGCAGAGTGAGGGATCGGTGATGTTACTGAGGAATAAACCCCGGGGCAGAGTGAGGGATCGGTGATGTTACTGAGGAATAAACCCCGGGGCAGAGTGAGGGATCGGTGTTACTGAGGAATAAACCCCAGGGCAGAGTGAGAGATCGGTAATGTTACTGAGGAATAAACCCAGGGGCAGAGTGAGGGATCAGTGATGTTACTGAGGAATAAACCCCGGGGCAGAGTGAGGGATCGGTGTAACTGAGGAATAAACCCCTTGTCAGACTGAGGGATCGGTAATGTTACTGAGGAATAAACCCCAGGGCAGAGTGAGGGATCGGTGTAACTGAGGAATAAACCCCTTGGCAGACTGAGGGATCGGTAATGTTACTGAGGAATAAACCCCGGGGCAGAGTGAGGGATCGGTGATGTTACTGAGGAATAAACCCCGGGGCAGAGTGAGGGATCAGTGATGTTACTGAGGAATAAACCCCGGGGCAGAGTGAGGAATCGGTGTTACTGAGGAATAAATCCCGGGGCAGAGTGAGTGATCCGTGATGTTACTGAGGAATAAACCTCGGGGCAGAGGGAGGGATCGGTGTTACTGAGGAATAAACCCTGGGGCAGAGTGAGGGATCGGTGTTACTGAGGAATATACCCCGTGGCAGAGTGAGGGATCGGTGATGTTACTGAGGATTAAACGACGTTGCAGAGTGAGGGATCGGTGTTACTGAGGAATAAACCCCAGGGCAGAGTGAGGGATCGGTGTTACTGAGGAATAAATCCCGGGGCAGAGTGAGGGATCGGTGTTACTGAGGAATAAACCCCGGGGCAGAGTGAGGGATCGCTGATGTTACTGAGGAATAAACCCCGGGGCAGAGTGAGGGATCGGTAATGTTACTGAGGAATAAACCCCGGGGCAGAGTGAGGGATCGGTGATGTTACTGAGGAATAAACCCCGGGGCAGAGTGAGGGATCGGTGTAACTGAGGAATAAACCCCTTGGCAGACTGAGGGATCGGTAATGTTACTGAGGAATAAACCCCAGGGCAGAGTGAGGAATCGGTAATGTTACTGAGGAATAAACCCCTGGGCAGAGTGAGGGATCGGTGATGTTACTGAGGAATAAACCCCGGGGCAGAGTGAGGGATCGGTGATTTTACTGAGGAATAAACACCGGGGCAGAGTGAGGAAGCGGTGTTACTGAGGAATAAACCCCGGGGCAGAGTGAGGGATCGGTGATGTTACTGAGGAATATATCCCGGTGCAGAGTGAGGGATCGGTGTTACTGAGGAATAAACCCCGGGGCAGTGTGGGGGTTCGGTGATGTTACTGAGGAATAAACCCCGGGGCAGTGTGAGAGATTGGTGTTACTGAGGAATAAACCCCGGGGCAGAGTGAGGGATCGGTGATGTTACTGAGGAATAAATCCTGGGGCAGAGTGAAGGATCTGTGTTACTGAGGAATAAACCTCGGGTCAGAGTGAGGGATCGGTGATGTTACTGAGGAATAAACCCTGGGGCAGAATGAGGGATCGGTGATATTACTGGGGAATAAACCCCGGGGCAGAGTGAGGAATCGGTGATGTTACTGAGGAATAAACCCCGGGGCAGAGTGAGGGATCGGTGTTGCTGAGGAATAATCCCCGGGGCAGAGTGAGGGATCGGTGATGTTTCTGAGGAATAAACCCCGGGGCAGAGTGAGGGATCGGTGATGTTACTGAGGAATAAACCCCGGGGCAGAGTGAGGGATCGGTGTTACTGAGGAATAAATCCCGGGGCAGAGTGAGTGATCCGTGATGTTACTGAGGATAAACCCCAAGGCAGAGTGAGAGATCGGTGTTACTGAGGAATAAACACTGGGGCAGAGTGAGGGATCGGTGATGTTACTGAGGAATAAACCCTGTGGCAGAGTGAAGGATCTGTGTTACTGAAGAATAAACCCCGGGTCAGAGTGAGGGATCGGTGATGTTACTGAGGAATAAACCCTGGGGCAGAATGAGGGATCGGTGATATTATTGGGGAATAAACCCCGGGGCAGAGTGAGGGATCGGTGTTACTGAGGAATAAACCCCGTGGCAGAGGGAGGGATCGGTGTTACTGAAGAATAAACCCTGGGGCAGAGTGAGGGATCGGTGTTACTGAAGAATATACCCCGGGGCAGAGTGAGGGATCGGTGATGTTACTGAGGATTAAACGACGTTGCAGAGTGAGGGATCGGTGTTACTGAGGAATAAACCCCGGGGCAGAGTGAGGGATCGGTGTTAGTGAGGAATAAATCTCGGGGCAGAGTGAGGGATCGGTGTTACTGATGAATAAACCCCGGGGCAGAGTGAGGGATCGGTGATGTTACTGAGGAATAAACCCCGGGGCAGTGTGTGGGATCGGTGATGTTACTGAGGAATAAACCCTGGGGCAGAGTGAGGGATCGGTGATGTTACTGAGGAATAAACCCCGGGGCAGATTGAGGGATCAGTGTTACTGAGGAATAAACCCCGGGGCAGAGTGAGGGATCGGTGATGTTACTGAGGAATAAACCCCGGGGCAGAGTGAGGGATCGGTGTTACTGAGGAATAAACCCCAGGGCAGAGTGAGGGATCGGTAATGTTACTGAGGAATAAACCCAGGGGCAGAGTGAGGGATCAGTGATGTTACTGAGGAATAAACCCCGGGGCAGAGTGAGGGATCGGTGTAACTGAGGAATAAACCCCTTGGCAGACTGAGGGATCGGTAATGTTACTGAGGAATAAACCCCAGGGCAGAGTGAGGGATCGGTGTAACTGAGGAATAAACCCCTTGGCAGACTGAGGGATCGGTAATGTTACTGAGGAATAAACCCCGGGGCAGAGTGAGGGATCGGTGATGTTACTGAGGAATAAACACCGGGGCAGAGTGAAGGATCTGTGTTACTGAAGAATAAACCCCGGGTCAGAGTGAGGGATCGGTGATGTTACTGAGGAATAAACCCCGGGGCAGAGTGAGGGATCGGTGATGTTACTGAGGAATAAACCCCGGGGCAGAGTGAGGGATCGGTGTTACTGAGGAATAAACCCCAGGGCAGAGTGAGGGATCGGTAATGTTACTGAGGAATAAACCCAGGGTCAGAGTGAGGGATCAGTGATGTTACTGAGGAATAAACCCCGGGGCAGAGTGAGGGATCGGTGTAACTGAGGAATAAACCCCTTGGCAGACTGAGGGATCGGTAATGTTACTGAGGAATAAACCCCAGGGCAGAGTGAGGGATCGGTGTAACTGAGGAATAAACCCCTTGGCAGACTGAGGGATCGGTAATGTTACTGAGGAATAAACCCCGGGGCAGAGTGAGGGATCGGTGATGTTACTGAGGAATAAACCCCGGGGCAGAGTGAGGGATCAGTGATGTTACTGAGGAATAAACCCCGGGGCAGAGTGAGGAATCGGTGTTACTGAGGAATAAATCCCGGGGCAGAGTGAGTGATCCGTGATGTTACTGAGGAATAAACCTCGGGGCAGAGGGAGGGATCGGTGTTACTGAGGAATAAACCCTGGGGCAGAGTGAGGGATCGGTGTTACTGAGGAATATACCCCGTGGCAGAGTGAGGGATCGGTGATGTTACTGAGGATTAAACGACGTTGCAGAGTGAGGGATCGGTGTTACTGAGGAATAAACCCCAGGGCAGAGTGAGGGATCGGTGTTACTGAGGAATAAATCCCGGGGCAGAGTGAGGGATCGGTGTTACTGAGGAATAAACCCCGGGGCAGAGTGAGGGATCGCTGATGTTACTGAGGAATAAACCCCGGGGCAGAGTGAGGGATCGGTAATGTTACTGAGGAATAAACCCCGGGGCAGAGTGAGGGATCGGTGATGTTACTGAGGAATAAACCCCGGGGCAGAGTGAGGGATCGGTGTAACTGAGGAATAAACCCCTTGGCAGACTGAGGGATCGGTAATGTTACTGAGGAATAAACCCCAGGGCAGAGTGAGGAATCGGTAATGTTACTGAGGAATAAACCCCTGGGCAGAGTGAGGGATCGGTGATGTTACTGAGGAATAAACCCCGGGGCAGAGTGAGGGATCGGTGATTTTACTGAGGAATAAACACCGGGGCAGAGTGAGGAAGCGGTGTTACTGAGGATTAAACCCCGGGGCAGAGTGAGGGATCGGTGATGTTACTGAGGAATATATCCCGGTGCAGAGTGAGGGATCGGTGTTACTGAGGAATAAACCCCGGGGCAGAGTGGGGGTTCGGTGATGTTACTGAGGAATAAACCCCGGGGCAGTGTGAGAGATTGGTGTTACCGAGGAATAAACCCCGGGGCAGAGTGAGGGATCGTTGATGTTACTGAGGAATAAATCCTGGGGCAGAGTGAAGGATCTGTGTTACTGAGGAATAAACCTCGGGTCAGAGTGAGGGATCGGTGATGTTACTGAGGAATAAACCCTGGGGCAGAATGAGGGATCGGTGATATTACTGGGGAATAAACCCCGGGGCAGAGTGAGGAATCGGTGATGTTACTGAGGAATAAACCCCGGGGCAGAGTGAGGGATCGGTGTTGCTGAGGAATAATCCCCGGGGCAGAGTGAGGGATCGGTGATGTTTCTGAGGAATAAACCCCGGGGCAGAGTGAGGGATCGGTGCTGTTACTGAGGAATAAACCCCGGGGCAGAGTGAGGGATCGGTGTTACTGAGGAATAAATCCCGGGGCAGAGTGAGTGATCCGTGATGTTACTGAGGATAAACCCCAAGGTAGAGTGAGAGATCGGTGTTACTGAGGAATAAACACTGGGGCAGAGTGAGGGATTGGTGATGTTACTGAGGAATAAACCCTGTGGCAGAGTGAAGGATCTGTGTTACTGAAGAATAAACCCCGGGTCAGAGTGAGGGATCGGTGATGTTACTGAGGAATAAACCCTGGGGCAGAATGAGGGATCGGTGATATTACTGGGGAATAAACCCCGGGGCAGAGTGAGAGATCGGTGTTACTGAGGAATAAACCCCGGGGCAGAGGGAGGGATCGGTGTTACTGAAGAATAAACCCTGGGGCAGAGTGAGGGATCGGTGTTACTGAGGAATATACCCCGGGGCAGAGTGAGGGATCGGTGATGTTACTGAGGATTAAACGACGTTGCAGAGTGAGGGATCGGTGTTACTGAGGAATAAACCCCGGGGCAGAGTGAGGGATCGGTGTTAGTGA